>NW_025548892.1:0-2500 GCF_905237065.1 Salmo salar
CTTGTTGACCAACTATAGGATTACTGACCTCAGAGTCTCCAGTTTACAGTGGGGATTCCCCAGTCCAGCAGAGAGCAGCTTCACTCCTGAATCCTTCAGGTCATTGTTACTCAGATCCAGCTCTCTCAGGTGTGAGGGGTTTGACCTCAGAGCTGAGACCAGAGAAGCACAGCCTTTCTCTGTGACTCCACAGCCTGACAGCCTGACAAAGAGATCATCATGACTTTACAAACACACACATTTAATGAGTAGTGTAGAAGGACAACGGCAGATGCATTTGGTTTATTCTCTCAAACAACATATAGATTCATCTTCCGTCAGCTAGAATTGTATGGTCATATTGTTATACTAATGTGAAAATCAATGCATTGATTTAATGTTTTTCAATATAATATTATATACATATTATAATATATTTTTCTCTAAACTGAATATTTCTTCCTGATGATTAGTTAAATATCATTTTATTTACTCACAGAGCAGCTCTGGAGGCTTTGACCACTGGCAGCAGCCTCAGAAGACCTTCCTCTGATCTGGAGTATTTCTTCAGGTCAAACACATCCAGCTCCTTTTCTGAAGTCAGCAACACAAAGACCAGAGCTGACCACTGTGCAGGTGACAGGTTGTCTTCTGAAAGACTTCCTGATCTCAGGTATCTTTGGATCTCCTCCACTAGAGAATGGTCATTCAGTTCATTCAGACAGTGGAACAGATTGATGCTCCTCTCTGGAGAGGGATTCTCCCTGATC
Organism: Salmo salar; assembly: GCF_905237065.1. NCBI lineage: Eukaryota > Metazoa > Chordata > Actinopteri > Salmoniformes > Salmonidae > Salmo > Salmo salar. The sequence goes on from NW_025548892.1 coordinate 750, forward strand.
TTCTCCTTGATGTACTTGACTGTTTCTTGATGGCTCTGTGAGCTGCTTCTTGTCTCTGTCAGTAGACCTTGTAAGTGCTTCTGATTGGACTCCAGTGAGAGGCCCAGAAGGAAGCGGAGGAAAAGGTCCAGGTTTCCCGTCTCACTTTGTAAGGCTTTATCCACAGCACTCTTGTAGACAGTAACTTTACGCCTTTGTCTGATCCTCGCAGAAAAGTTCCTGGACGTTGATTGCTGTTTGTCCATTAGATTCTCATTGTTGTTGTTGAATGAGAGGAACACATATACTGCAGCCAGAAACTCCTGAATGCTCAGATGCACGAAGCAGTACACCTTGTCCTGGTACAGCCCACATTCCTCTTTAAAGAGCTGTGTGCACAATCCTGAGTACACTGAGGCTTCATTGACATCAATGCCAGCCTCTTTCAGGTCTTCTTCATAGAAAATCTGATTGCCATTCACAAGCTGTTGAAAAGCCAGTTTTCCCAGTGACAGAATGCTCTCGTTATTCAAGTGTGGACCTGTCTCTTCTTTCCCAAGATACTTTTCATTCTTCTGTTTGGTGTGAAACACCACAAGGTGTGTGTACATCCCAGTCAGAGTCTTGGGCATCTCTTCTCTCTTATGTTCCAGCATGTGTTCAAGGACTGTTGCAGAAATCCAACAGAAGACTGGAATGTGGCACATGATGTGGAGGCTCCTTGATGTCTTTATGTGTGAGATGATTCTGCTGGCCAGGTCCTCATCACTGAATCTCTTCCTGAAGTACTCCTCCTTCTGTGGGTCATTGAACCCTCGTACCTCTGTCACCTGGTCAACACACCCTGAAGGGATCTTATTGGCTGCTGCAGGTCGGGTAGTTATCCAGAGGAGAGCAGAGGGAAGCAGATTTCCCTTGATGAGATTTGTCAGCAGAACATCCACTGAGGTTGACTCTGTGACGTCCCAACAGATCTTGTTCTTCTGGAAGTCTAGGGGCAGTCGGCACTCATCCAGACCATCAAAGATGAACAGAACTTTGTACTTGTCGTAGTTGGAGATTCTTGATTGTTTGGTTTCCATTGAGAAGTGATTGAGAAGTTCAATGAAAGTGTGTTTGTCCTCTCTCATCAAATTCAGCTCCCGGAAAGGAAATGAAAATACAAATTGGACATCCTGATTTGCTTTTCCTTCAGCCCAGTCCAGAATAAACTTCTGCACAGAGACTGTTTTTCCAATGCCAGCCACTCCCTTTGTCAGCACAGTTCTGATAAGTTTGTCTTGTCCAGTTAAGGGTTTGAAGATGTCGTTACATTTGATTGCAGTCTCTGGTCTTGCTTGTTTCCTGGTTGTTGTCTCAATCTGTCTCAGCTCATGTTCATTATTGACCTGTCCTGTTCCACCCTCTGTGATGTAGAGCTCTGTGTAGATCTTATTGAGAAGTGTTGGGTTTCCTTGTTTAGCGATCCCCTCAAATACACATTGAAACTTCTTCTTTAGATTAGATTTGAGTTCACGTTGGCAAATCACAGCAAGCTCATCTGAATGAAGAAATAACACAGAGGATATTAATATTACGTCTGTTTTATACCCACAGTATTGTAGGACTGTTAGAAAGTTTGAAATTATAATAATTCATTCTCTGACTGTATAAATGTGTAAATGTTTTCATAATGCATTACAGACTGGTGTGACTGATTATGTAATTATTGGTATTATTCATGTTGTCTCTCTCTCTCTCTAAATGAATCACCACAACACATCCCTGCTGCT
>NW_025548892.1:5000-75000 GCF_905237065.1 Salmo salar
ATAATAATATTTTTTACAAAATGCTATATATCTGCCTCACTCTCAACTGTGACCGACCGTTTCAATTCGTCATATGTAGCAAAATTTGAAATTGTGTTTTTTACGTTGGATAAAAGTAGAGACTCAGAGCTAGAAAATGGTATATCAGACACTACAGTTGAGGAACAATGGGAAAGTAATTCTGCTTTGAATGATGATAAACTTGTAACCTCACTTTTGAGAAAATGTCCTTTGAATGTTTTGGTACCTACTGGAGAGCTCTTCTTTGTCTACAGGGCTGTTACTTTGGCAGATAATGTCACCCATCTAAATAAATAGTTGTTATATATATAATTAACTAAATGTATGGTGTTTTTGTTTTATGTCAGTTTAATTGTTTGTTATGCTATAAACATTTTATTTTATTATAAGTGGTAAAAGGAACTAGAAAATGTTATATTTTGCAATTCTGAGTAATTACTACTTTAGTAAAGAATTACATATGTTTGAGTACTACTGCAGTTGCTACATAATTCCAATAGATGGCAGCATAAGACCACAAATTATATTTCAGAAGATTAGTTTAGTTTTCTCCCTGGATACACCACCACTCCCCCTCACAGGAAAACTCCTGTCTCCGCTTCTTTCTGTCCCTTTACACACTGCTAACGCAAGAGGAGAGACTGAAAAAGCATTTAACAGATTACTGTGAAGTAATATAATGAGGATTCATGTTTATTATTACCTGTTTTGATGCTCATGTTTTACACTTCATTAATATAACGATTATCAATAAGTCTGAACATTAATTCAGTCACCTCTAGTTGAGAAAAATGTATTTTCCAGGTACATTCATTGTCAAATTCATCAACCAGCATCGAGCCACTCTACCTTCTCTCTCTAGTAGTCAACTCAGCCCCGGGAAAAAGCTGGTGTCGTCACTCTGCCTTCTCCAGGGGCATGTTGAGGTAAATTTACTAACCGGGAGGGTTGAATTATGTAATTTATTGGTGGGCTGGAAGATGCACTCTTGTCTTTTCTATTCAGAGGTTGTTTACTCGCAATATCAGATATTAAGATGACTTTTTATAATGCATGTATACTGAGGTTGAGGTTCTGACTAGTGATAATTTACCCGGGGTTCAATACCTGCTATAGTCACTATTATTTTGCTCTCCCAAAAGCAACACAGCCCTAACATGGAAAAAACAGTATGGGTTTATAGCTCTCTTGCTCCTCCCTGTGGCCGTCTGTGGGTACTACATAACTAATTTGTGACACCTGCTAGGCTCATAATCTGAGGTAGCAACTGAGTCAGATCTCCAAGTCAATGAGCTAGACCTGTCCATTTGGTTTGCAACTCAGTGAACCTGAGCAGCATTCGCTCAATCCGATACATACTACCAAAGATTTCGATGCATATCAAATTACCCAGCTGCCATTTAGAAACAACAAGTCATCAAAAAATTTTTATTTATTAATAAAAAAATGTCTTCTGGCTGTTTATATCAGCCACATCTTGAAAAAGAGGACAGAGACATGCGTTTTGTTTAGGTGGTATACCTTTTTCTGAAAACAAATATGGTTAATCATGACCAGAAAATGGTTCATGTTTAGGAATGTGGATTACCACAACGTGTACACAGATAAACAGTGAGTGTGATCACCAAGTAGCCATAACCCTGTTAATAATTAGTTACCTGCGATCAGCGTTCATGGTTGATGCAGACAGGTCTCATTGATAACAGTAGAGAAGTTGACATTGTGACGCAGAACAATGAGCTGGGAATAGAACGTTCAGAAGGTGAGTTGGTGCCTCGGTGCTCAATAGAACTAAAAGGAGCTGGCAGGGAGAAAAATGACCTAAAATAAGGTGTTTTTTAGAGATTACTTCATAACTAGGGACATAACGTAATATTATGAAACTGGGCTCCATGGCGGAAGCAATTAACTTGTTTTCATCAGAAAAAAAAACATTGTTAAAATGGAATGTGTCCAGCCTACTTGAGGCGCCCCGAAAATAATATTCAAAAGATTGGTCCTTGGATACAGAGGGGTTAAACACTAAAGTTACCATCCATCTAGTGAAGAGAGGAGAACCGGACAGAGGTAGCCAGCATCCGTCAACGAGAGAGGGAGGATAGGATAACTAGGATGCTGCTGGTAGAGTAGCTAGCTAGCTTACCTAGCTGTACCGACTAGCTAGGATAACTAGGATGCTGCTGGTAGAGTAGCTAGCTAGCTTACCTAGCTGTACCGACTAGCTAGGATAACTAGGATGCTGCTGGTAGAGTAGCTAGCTAGCTTACCTAGCTGTACCGACTAGCTAGGATAACTAGGATGCTGCTGGTAGAGTAGCTAGCTAGCTTACCTAGCTGTACCGACTAGCTAGGATAACTAGGATGCTGCTGGTAGAGTAGCTAGCTTGCTTACCTAGCTGTACCGACTAGCTAGGATAACTAGGATGCTGCTGGTAGAGTAGCTAGCTAGCTTACCCAGCTGTACCTACTAGCTAGGATAACTAGGATGCTGCTGGTAGAGTAGCTAGCTAGCTTACCTAGCTGTACCGACTAGCTAGGATAACTAGGGTGCTGCTGGTAGAGTAGCTAGCTAGCTTACCTAGCTGTACCAACTAGCTAGGATAACTAGGATGCTGCTGGTAGAGTAGCTAGCTAGCTTACCTAGCTGTACCAACTAGCTAGGATAACTAGGATGCTGCTGGTAGAGTAGCTAGCTAGCTTACCTCGCTGTACCGACTAGCTTGGCTAGCTAGCAGGACGTTTGTCTGTCGTTTGTCTCGATGATGATGACGAATCCGGTGAACCACAAAATGAAACAAGGATAGAGAGTGAAAAGGATCTGGCTACACTCATACTGTCCCTGACCGTAAAGCAAAAAGCTAATTGAACAATAAACTTAGGACACCTCATGAGCTGTAAGAGGTACCAACAGGTATCTGGATAATAGCCTCATGAGCTGTCCTAACCAGTTAAATACTTTCCGTTCTGCTGAGAGAGCACCTTTCTGATGACAAGTGGCTCTGTATCTTCTACAATCTACCAACATCATTATTCTACCAAAATCCTACATAAATATTCCCTGGTAGCATCCTTACCTTGCAGCCTGAATTCAAAACCAGAACAGTGAGATTTTCCTTTGTGTTGAGAAAGAAACCAAGGGAACAGTTTATTCACCTCCCCAATGTCAAGAAACTTTGTGTACTTTCTGCTACTGATTCATTTAGGATACCGTCATTCCTGTTAAAGTTTAGAGGCACTGACCCCATGTCAGCATACCAAGAAACACAGTTTAACCTGTTTACGAGAAAAGCCATCGGTTTACAAAAACATCGCTGTGTAGCTACTGCTTTCCTGCAGTCAGATTATCTAGTGGCCTCATGGAAGGAATGTTATTCATATTTCTTATCATTTCATAATTAATAAACATGAATAGTTTTTTTTAAGGCCGAAAATCTGATGTTTCTATGTCAAATGTTTTTATTATAGTTCAGTCTTCTGTGACGTATAAAAAGTGTAATATTGGGATGCAACTCAAAATGTAATACATTTCAACTCTATATCTGACATGGTACAGATGTCTTCTTTCTTTAAGCCCATAACCATGTGTGTGAGGTGAATACCTTTGTTTCAAAGAAGATTTAAGACTTCCAACAAACACTGTGTGACCCTGATTCAGTCCACTGCATTAGAAGGATAATCATTAACAACAACACTGTGTGAACAACTAGCAGTCTCCAGTACCAGTGATTCAAGACTGAGGCTCCCTCCTAAGTGACACCATGTTCCCTATATAGTGCACTGCTTTCAGGACTATAGGGCTGTTTTGTTTACTATAGAGAACAGGGCCCATAGAGCTTTGTGGTGTACTGCCTTAGAACAGGGCGCATAGGACTGTGGAGTGCACTACATTAGACCAGGGCCTATAGGACTGTGTAGTGCACTACATTAGACCAGGGCCTATAGGACTGTGTAGTGCACTACATTAGACCAGGGCCTATAGGACTGTGTAGTGCACTACATTAGACCAGGGCCTATAGGACTGTGTAGTGCACTACATTAGACCAGGGCCTATAGGACTGTGTAGTGCACTACATTAGACCAGGGCCTATAGGACTGTGTAGTGCACTACATTAGACCAGGGCCTATAGGACTGTGTAGTGCACTACATTAGACCAGGGCCTATAGGACTGTGTAGTGCACTACATTAGACCAGGGCCTATAGGACTGTGTAGTGTCCATAGACCATGACAGAACATTAGTTAGTAACTCTAACCTGGCATCTAAGGAGCATGAATGAATCTTCTGGTTGCTGATTAGAGGTAGAAGTGATGATTCACTGAACCCAGAGTTCTTCAATGTGGCAGATAGTGAGGTCCTAAAGGGTCACTTCACTGGAATTCTTTAACACACTATGAACAGTCAATGTTTCTACCTCAGAACTGCAGATCAATGTCTTTCTCTCTCTCACACACACACACACACACACACACACACACACACACACACACACACACACACACACACACACACACACACACACACACACACACTGTACTGTACTCACACACACCCTGTACTGTACTGTACTGTACTGTACTGTACTGTTCTCACATACTAGAGAGTATTGGTTCACTCTGTTTTCATGAATATATAATCTGGGTCTATAAGTGTTGAACATCCAAAATATTTTCAGAAAATAAATCTCAAGCACCAAGGAGATAAGATAGCATTTGAGTGTTACATAAATTGCATAGTTTATTTACAAAAAAAAGTACATTTACAACAACAAAAAACCACTGCAATTTGACATACCAGGTATCAAGCAGAAATGGACTTGAAAAATAATAAATATTTTGGTGCCCATCAATATTACAAACTTACAGTATCACATTTATGCTCATATATATACGTTTTAGAATTGGCCTAATCAAGACCAAATTATATCTGTGACCTGATACCCTTTGGATTGATCATTTAGAATGTCAGTGTTCTAGCTAGTATACAGTGTAGGTGTTAATCATGACCAGAGGGACCGCCCAGGACCGCCTAAGTGCCAAATTATCCCTGGTAGATTTACAACAGCATAATTCTGCGGTTCTGGAGAGACCTGGCAAAATGTTTCACAAACTCATCCATGTTGAGGGGAACGTGGCCCTCCTTGACTCAACACTGAGAATGCCAAGGTGACTTAACCTGTCGTCAACCATTGTTGTCCTAAGGTGGGTTTTAATCGGATTTAAAGCTGAGAAGCTTCTCTCGCAAGAAGCACTGCTGACTGTTGTAACAACAGAAATCTTACAAAGTGGAAAATAGCTCACGGAAGACCTCTTTATAAGGTTCTAGAATCACAACCAAGTCAAGGAGAGTAGACGGTCTGTCCCTTCCACTTTTCTCTCTCCTATCAAGAAGCCGCTTGGTTTGATGAACCTCATGTTTGAGGCCCTCTAAATCTGACTCAAAAGGTCTGAGCAAAGGAAAATAGAGGCTCCTCATTCAAGAATGTTGTACTCTTTAGGTTGAGAGACTGGACCCCTTGCATTATCTCGCAATTATTCTTTGAAAAATATCCTCTGCAGCTCAGCTGTGAGATAAAAGATAGTTCTTTGGAAGCTCTCACCATCACTTTGGTCACTCATTTTCTGTCCTACTGTGCTCATCATCAATGAGTCATGAAATCTTAAGCTTTTTTAATTCTGTCTTTTACACACTGTTTGTACACTTATTTCGCAGTGCTCTGAAATCTCTTCATCCTCTTTCCATAGTTCTCCAAAGTAACCCTCACTTCTGTAGTCCTGTAATGTGTCTGTAAGGGCACCTACTAGATCCACAGCCCTTGCTAGGTCAAGAGAGCTTGATTGGAGCATGTCAAGAAGACATTTGGCATCACCAAGCACTTTACAAAAGGTAACCAGAAGCCCTATGAAATGTAAATCTATCTGAGAAAGAAGGCCCCTTGCCTCCACTGATCCATCACCACTATGTCCAAGTGTGATATGCTGTAGCACTCTCAGAACTGCTGGAAGCCTGTCCCTCAGATTACGGCAGGCCATGTATCTGCATGTCCACTTTACATCTGTAAGTCTCTGTAGTTCCCTGGGCTTCTGCTGTGGATACAGCTCTTTCTGAACTGCAAGCTACTTGAGATGAACGTATGAGTCAGATACAAAGTTATGAAGCTTCTGCAGGAGAGCAAAAAAGTTAGCTGCCTCAGGCACTGATTTTACAGCATCGACAAGAACCAAATTCAAACGATGTGCATTACAGTGCACATAAAATACACATCTTGCACTGTTTTTAATCCGTGCAGACACACCAGAATGCTTTCCGCTCATGACGGCCCCACAAGATTATTCCTGTAGTCCAGACCGTGTTTTTCAAGGCAATCAATTATCATTTTTGTGAGACCTGCTGCATCTAAGCTTTCAGCTGACTGAAAGTGTAAAAAGTATTGGTGGATGGCCCCATTGTAAAAGTACCTCACAACTAAAGACATTTGTTAATCTTTCTTTAAATCTGCAATTACACTAAAAACTTCACTTTCTTTTACTTCTCTTATTATTTGACTTTGTACCATCTCAGCTCAGCCCTCAAGAACTTCCTTCTGGATTTGGTGGCTTGTGTACTTAGTATTACCACATACATTCATCCTTTTCTCTATGAGAGGGTCATGTTCTGCTATTTCTTCTAAGATTGTCAAAAAATGACCCTTGTTGTGAGAGTCATCAGACTCTCTGCTCATCAGACTCCCTGCTCATCAGACTCTCTGCTCATCAGACTCTCTGCTCATCAGACTCTCTGTTCATCAGACTCTCTGCTCATCAGACTCTCATGACCTCTCTGCTCATCAGACTCCCTGCTCATCAGACTCTCTGCTCATCAGACTCCCTGCTCATCAGACTCTCTGCTCATCAGACTCTCATGACCTCTCTGCTCATCAGACTCTCTGCTCATCAGACTCTCTGCTCATCAGACTCTCATGACCTCTCTGCTCATCAGACTCTCTGCTCATCAGACTCTCTGCTCATCAGACTCTCATGACCTCTCTGCTCATCAGACTCTCTGCTCATCAGACTCTCTGCTCATCAGACTCTCATGACCTCTCTGCGCTATATTTTGAGTGGCAGTTAATAGCAGCACATCTGCAATTGTTTTAATGTAAGTACAGTTTTCCTCTACTTTCTTTTTCCGGTCCTCATTTCTGACATCTAACATTGATGAGTTGCTTTCAATAGCCCTTTCATGCTGATTCCAAGCATACATAGCATTGATATGATGCTCTGCTTTTGAATGGAACTTAAACCCAGAATCTTTAAACAGCGCCTTTTTCCAGTTACAAAAACCTGACTGTGATGTGAAGGCAGATTCAGGTGTATTGGGCAGAGAAAAATGTCTACAGGCGAAACAATAAGTCCAATCTTGACTTACAGAATATTCAAGCCATGAATTGTCCTTTATACCAGGAGCTGTTGAAAGCTCTTTTCCATAGTGCCATGCTGAGTTCTGGGAAATGTTTTCAAACATGGCTGTACAGGACCCTCTTCTCTGGATCTTGAAATGTCTGAAATACACGTTAAATAATGTGTCATATCTCTATGGAAATGTATAATTAAGGGATCCACAAGATAAGATACTAACAGCTGCTAACTAAAATGTGTAGTTTAAAGTATAGGCCTGGCCTACCATTGGGTCCTTTTGGAGCAGCATATCTGGTGCTTGATGTAGATGGGAGGGGCTCGATGACATCTCCTGGCAGCTCTGGCTCACTGTCTCGCTCAGAGCCAGAGGTCACTGTATCATCCCTTGATATATCTATTACATTTCATTTTTTCAGGGGGTGCTGCAGCACCCTCATCACCCTACTACCCACTGCTATTCTCAGCACCCTACTACCCACTGCTATTCTCAGCACCCTACTACCCACTGCTACTCTCAGCACCCTACTACCACTGCAATTCTCAGCACCCTACTACCCACTGCTATTCTCAGCACCCTACTACCCACTGCTATTCTCAGCACCCTACTACCCACTGCTATTCTCAGCACCCTACTACCCACTGCTATTCTCAGCACCCTACTACCCACTGCTATTCTCAGCACCCTACTACCCACTGCTATTCTCAGCACCCTACTACCCACTGCTATTCTCAGCACCCTACTACCCACTGCTATTCTCAGCACCCTACTACCCACTGCTATTCTCAGCACCCTACTACCCACTGCTATTCTCAGCCCCCTACTACCCACTGCTATTCTCAGCACCCTACTACCCACTGCTATTCTCAGCACCCTACTACCCACTGCTATTCTCAGCACCCTACTACCCACTGCTATTCTCAGCACCCTACTACCCACTGCTATTCTCAGCACCCTACTACCCACTGCTACTCTCAGCACCCTACTACCACTGCAATTCTCAGCACCCTACTACCCACTGCTATTCTCAGCACCCTACTACCCACTGCTATTCTCAGCACCCTACTACCCACTGCTATTCTCAGCACCCTACTACCCACTGCTATTCTCAGCACCCTACTACCCACTGCTATTCTCAGCACCCTACTACCCACTGCTATTCTCAGCACCCTACTACCCACTGCTATTCTCAGCACCCTACTACCCACTGCTATTCTCAGCACCCTACTACCCACTGCTATTCTCAGCACCCTACTACCCACTGCTATTCTCAGCACCCTACTACCCACTGCTATTCTCAGCAACCTACTACCCACTGCTATTCTCAGCACCCTACTACCCACTGCTATTCTCAGCACCCTACTACCCACTGCTATACTCAGCACCCTACTACCCACTGCTATTCTCAGCACCCTACTACCCACTGCTATTCTCAGCACCCTACTACCCACTGCTATTCTCAGCACCCTACTACCCACTGCTATTCTCAGCACCCTACTACCCACTGCTATTCTCAGCACCCTACTACCCACTGCTATTCTCAGCACCCTACTACCCACTGCTATTCTCAGCACCCTACTACCCACTGCTATTCTCAGCACCCTACTACCCACTGCTATTCTCAGCACCCTACTACCCACTGCTATTCTCAGCACCCTACTACCCACTGCTACTCTCAGCACCCTACTACCCACTGCTATTCTCAGCACCCTACTACCCACTGCTACTCTCAGCACCCTACTACCCACTGCTATTCTCAGCACCCTACTACCCACTGCTATTCTCAGCACCCTACTACCCACTGCTATTCTCAGCACCCTACTACCCACTGCTATTCTCAGCACCCTACTACCCACTGCTATTCTCAGCACCCTACTACCCACTGCTATTCTCAGCACCCTACTACCCACTGCTATTCTCAGCACCCTACTACCCACTGCTATTCTCAGCACCCTACTACCCACTGCTATTCTCAGCACCCTACTACCCACTGCTATTCTCAGCACCCTACTACCCACTGCTATTCTCAGCACCCTACTACCCACTGCTATTCTCAGCACCCTACTACCCACTGCTATTCTCAGCACCCTACTACCCACTGCTATTCTCAGCACCCTACTACCCACTGCTATTCTCAGCACCCTACTACCCACTGCTATTCTCAGCACCCTACTACCCACTGCTATTCTCAGCACCCTACTACCCACTGCTATTCTCAGCACCCTACTACCCACTGCTATTCTCAGCACCCTACTACCCACTGCTATTCTCAGCACCCTACTACCCACTGCTATTCTCAGCACCCTACTACCCACTGCTATTCTCAGCACCCTACTACCCACTGCTATTCTCAGCACCCTACTACCCACTGCTATTCTCAGCACCCTACTACCCACTGCTATTCTCAGCACCCTACTACCCACTGCTATTCTCAGCACCCTACTACCCACTGCTATTCTCAGCACCCTACTACCCACTGCTATTCTCAGCACCCTACTACCCACTGCTATTCTCAGCACCCTACTACCCACTGCTATTCTCAGCACCCTACTACCCACTGCTATTCTCAGCACCCTACTACCCACTGCTATTCTCAGCACCCTACTACCCACTGCTATTCTCAGCACCCTACTACCCACTGCTATTCTCAGCACCCTACTACCCACTGCTATTCTCAGCACCCTACTACCCACTGCTATTCTCAGCACCCTACTACCCACTGCTATTCTCAGCACCCTACTACCCACTGCTATTCTCAGCACCCTACTACCCACTGCTATTCTCAGCACCCTACTACCCACTGCTATTCTCAGCACCTTACTACCCACTGCTATTCTCAGCACCCTACTACGCACTGCTATTCTCAGCACCCTACTACCCACTGCTATTCTCAGCACCCTACTACCCACTGCTATTCTCAGCACCCTACTACCCACTGCTATTCTCAGCACCCTACTACCCACTGCTTTTCTCAACACCCTACTACCCACTGCTATTCTCAGCACCCTACTACCCACTGCTATTCTCAGCACCCTACTACCCACTGCTATTCTCAGCACCCTACTACCCACTGCTATTCTCAGCACCCTACTACCCACTGCTATTCTCAACACCCTACTACCCACTGCTATTCTCAGCACCCTACTACCCACTGCTATTCTCAACACCCTACTACCCACTGCTATTCTCAGCACCCTACTACCCACTGCTATTCTCAACACCCTACTACCCACTGCTATTCTCAGCACCCTACTACCCACTGCTATTCTCAGCACCCTACTACCCACTGCTATTCTCAGCACCCTACTACCCACTGCTATTCTCAGCACCCTACTACCCACTGCTATTCTCAGCACCCTACTACCCACTGCTATTCTCAGCACCCTACTACCCACTGCTATTCTCAGCACCCTACTACCCACTGCTATTCTCAGCACCCTACTACCCACTGCTATTCTCAGCACCCTACTACCCACTGCTATTCTCAGCACCCTACTACCCACTGCTATTCTCAGCACCCTACTACCCACTGCTATTCTCAGCACCCTACTACCCACTGCTATTCTCAGCACCCTACTACCCACTGCTATTCTCAGCACCCTACTACCCACTGCTATTCTCAGCACCCTACTACCCACTGCTATTCTCAGCACCCTACTACCCACTGCTATTCTCAGCACCCTACTACCCACTGCTATTCTCAGCACCCTACTACCCACTGCTATTCTCAGCACCCTACTACCCACTGCTATTCTCAGCACCCTACTACCCACTGCTATTCTCAGCACCCTACTACCCACTGCTATTCTCAGCACCCTACTACCCACTGCTACTCTCAGCACCCTACTACCCACTGCTATTCTCAGCACCCTACTACCCACTGCTATTCTCAGCACCCTACTACCCACTGCTACTCTCAGCACCCTACTACCCACTGCTATTCTCAGCACCCTACTACCCACTGCTATTCTCAGCACCCTACTACCCACTGCTATTCTCAGCACCCTACTACCCACTGCTATTCTCAGCACCCTACTACCCACTGCTATTCTCAGCACCCTACTACCCACTGCTCTTCTCAGCACCCTACTACCCACTGCTATTCTCAGCACCCTACTACCCACTGCTATTCTCAGCACCCTACTACCCACTGCTATTCTCAGCACCCTACTACCCACTGCTATTCTCAGCACCCTACTACCCACTGCTATTCTCAGCACCCCACTGCTATTCTCAGCACCCTACTACCCACTGCTATTCTCAGCACCCTACTACCCACTGCTATTCTCAGCACCCTACTACCCACTGCTATTCTCAGCACCCCACTGCTATTCTCAGCACCCTACTACCCACTGCTATTCTCAGCACCCTACTACCCACTGCTATTCTCAGCACCCTACTACCCACTGCTATTCTCAGCACCCCACTGCTATTCTCAGCACCCTACTACCCACTGCTATTCTCAGCACCCTACTACCCACTGCTATTCTCAGCACCCTACTACCCACTGCTATTCTCAGAACCCTACTACCCACTGCTATTCTCAGCACCCTACTACCCACTGCAATTCTCAGCACCCTACTACCCACTGCTACTCTCAGCACCCTACTACCCACTGCTATTCTCAGCACCCTACTACCCACTGCTATTCTCAGCACCCTACTACCCACTGCTATTCTCAGCACCCTACTACCCACTGCTATTCTCAGCACCCTACTACCCACTGCTATTCTCAGCACCCTACTACCCACTGCTATTCTCAGCACCCTACTACCCACTGCTATTCTCAGCACCCTACTACCCACTGCTATTCTCAGCACCCTACTACACACTGCTATTCTCAGCACCCTACTACCCACTGCTATTCTCAGCACCCTACTACCCACTGCTATTCTCAGCACCCTACTACACACTGCTATTCTCAGCACCCTACTACCCACTGCTATTCTCAGCACCCTACTACCCACTGCTATTCTCAGCACCCTACTACCCACTGCTATTCTCAGCACCCTACTACCCACTGCTATTCTCAGCACCCTACTTCCCACTGCTATTCTCAGCACCCTACTACCCACTGCTACTCTCAGCACCCTACTACCCACTGCTATTCTCAGCACCCTACTACCCACTGCTATTCTCAGCACCCTACTACCCACTGCTATTCTCAGCACCCCACTGCTACTCTCAGCACCCTACTACCCACTGCTATTCTCAGCACCCTACTACCCACTGCTATTCTCAGCACCCTACTACCCACTGCTATTCTCAGCACCCTACTACCCACTGCTATTCTCAGCACCCTACTACACACTGCTATTCTCAGCACCCTACTACCCACTGCTATTCTCAGCACCCTACTACCCACTTCTATTCTCAGCACCCTACTACACACTGCTATTCTCAGCACCCTACTACCCACTGCTATTCTCAGCACCCTACTACCCACTGCTATTCTCGGCACCCTACTACCCACTGCTATTCTCAGCACCCTACTACCCACTGCTATTCTCAGCACCCTACTACCCACTGCTATTCTCAGCACCCTACTACCCACTGCTACTCTCAGCACCCTACTACCCACTGCTATTCTCAGCACCCTACTACCCACTGCTATTCTCAGCACCCTACTACCCACTGCTATTCTCAGCACCCCACTGCTACTCTCAGCACCCTACTACCCACTGCTATTCTCAGCACCCTACTACCCACTGCTATTCTCAGCACCCTACTACCCACTGCTATTCTCAGCACCCTACTACCCACTGCTATTCTCAGCACCCCACTGCTACTCTCAGCACCCTACTACCCACTGCTATTCTCAGCACCCTACTACCCACTGCTATTCTCAGCACCCTACTACCCACTGCTATTCTCAGCACCCTACTACACACTGCTATTCTCAGCACCCTACTACCCACTGCTATTCTCAGCACCCTACTACCCACTGCTATTCTCAGCACCCTACTACCCACTGCTATTCTCAGCACCCTACTACCCACTGCTATTCTCAGCACCCTACTACCCACTGCTATTCTCAGCACCCTACTACCCACTGCTATTCTCAGCCCCCTACTACCCACTGCTATTCTCAGCACCCCACTGCTATTCTCAGCACCCTACTACCCACTGCTATTCTCAGCACCCTACTACCCACTGCTATTCTCAGCACCCCACTGCTATTCTCAGCACCCTACTACCCACTGCTATTCTCAGCACCCTACTACCCACTGCTATTCTCAGCACCCTACTACACACTGCTATTCTCAGCACCCTACTACCCACTGCTATTCTCAGCACCCTACTACCCACTGCTATTCTCAGCACCCTACTACACACTGCTATTCTCAGCACCCTACTACCCACTGCTATTCTCAGCACCCTACTACCCACTGCTATTCTCAGCACCCTACTACCCACTGCTATTCTCAGCACCCTACTACCCACTGCTATTCTCAGCACCCTACTACCCACTGCTATTCTCAGCACCCTACTACCCACTGCTACTCTCAGCACCCTACTACCCACTGCTATTCTCTGCACCCTACTACCCACTGCTATTCTCAGCACCCTACTACCCACTGCTATTCTCAGCACCCCACTGCTACTCTCAGCACCCTACTACCTACTGCTATTCTCAGCACCCTACTACCCACTGCTATTCTCAGCACCCTACTACCCACTGCTATTCTCAGCACCCTACTACCCACTGCTATTCTCAGCACCCTACTACACACTGCTATTCTCAGCACCCTACTACCCACTGCTATTCTCAGCACCCTACTACCCACTGCTATTCTCAGCACCCTACTACACACTGCTATTCTCAGCACCCTACTACCCACTGCTATTCTCAGCACCCTACTACCCACTGCTATTCTCGGCACCCTACTACCCACTGCTATTCTCAGCACCCTACTACCCACTGCTATTCTCAGCACCCTACTACCCACTGCTATTCTCAGCACCCTACTACCCACTGCTACTCTCAGCACCCTACTACCCACTGCTATTCTCAGCACCCTACTACCCACTGCTATTCTCAGCACCCTACTACCCACTGCTATTCTCAGCACCCCACTGCTACTCTCAGCACCCTACTACCCACTGCTATTCTCAGCACCCTACTACCCACTGCTATTCTCAGCACCCTACTACCCACTGCTATTCTCAGCACCCTACTACACACTGCTATTCTCAGCACCCTACTACCCACTGCTATTCTCAGCACCCTACTACCCACTGCTATTCTCAGCACCCTACTACCCACTGCTATTCTCAGCACCCTACTACCCACTGCTATTCTCAGCACCCTACTACCCACTGCTATTCTCAGCACCCTACTACCCACTGCTATTCTCAGCCCCCTACTACCCACTGCTATTCTCAGCACCCCACTGCTATTCTCAGCACCCTACTACCCACTGCTATTCTCAGCACCCTACTACCCACTGCTATTCTCAGCACCCTACTACCCACTGCTATTCTCAGCACCCCACTGCTATTCTCAGCACCCTACTACCCACTGCTATTCTCAGCACCCTACTACCCACTGCTATTCTCAGCACCCTACTACCCACTGCTATTCTCAGCACCCTACTACCCACTGCTATTCTCAGCACCCTACTACCCACTGCTATTCTCAGCACCCCCACTGCTATTCTCAGCACCCTACTACCCACTGCTATTCTCAGCACCCTACTACCCACTGCTATTCTCAGCACCCTACTACCCACTGCTATTCTCAGCACCCTACTACCCACTGCTATTCTCAGCACCCTACTACCCACTGCTCTTCTCAGCACCCTACTACCCACTGCTATTCTCAGCACCCTACTACCCACTGCTATTCTCAGCACCCTACTACCCACTGCTATTCTCAGCACCCTACTACCCACTGCTATTCTCAGCACCCTACTACCCACTGCTATTCTCAGCACCCCACTGCTATTCTCAGCACCCTACTACCCACTGCTATTCTCAGCACCCTACTACCCACTGCTATTCTCAGCACCCTACTACCCACTGCTATTCTCAGCACCCCACTGCTATTCTCAGCACCCTACTACCCACTGCTATTCTCAGCACCCTACTACCCACTGCTATTCTCAGCACCCTACTACCCACTGCTATTCTCAGCACCCCACTGCTATTCTCAGCAGCCTACTACCCACTGCTATTCTCAGCACCCTACTACCCACTGCTATTCTCAGCACCCTACTACCCACTGCTATTCTCAGCACCCTACTACCCACTGCTATTCTCAGCACCCTACTACCCACTGCTATTCTCAGCACCCTACTACCCACTGATATTCTCAGCACCCTACTACCCACTGCTATTCTCAGCACCCTACTACCCACTGCTATTCTCAGCACCCTACTACCCACTGCTATTCTCAGCACCCTACTACCCACTGCTACTCTCAGCACCCTACTACCCACTGCTATTCTCAGCACCCTACTACCCACTGCTATTCTCAGCACCCTACTACCCACTGCTATTCTCAGCACCCTACTACCCACTGCTATTCTCAGCACCCTACTACACACTGCTATTCTCAGCACCCTACTACCCACTGCTATTCTCAGCACCCTACTACCCACTGCTATTCTCAGCACCCTACTACACACTGCTATTCTCAGCACCCTACTACCCACTGCTATTCTCAGCACCCTACTACCCACTGCTATTCTCAGCACCCTACTACCCACTGCTATTCTCAGCACCCTACTACCCACTGCTATTCTCAGCACCCTACTACCCACTGCTATTCTCAGCACCCTACTACCCACTGCTACTCTCAGCACCCTACTACCCACTGCTATTCTCAGCACCCTACTACCCACTGCTATTCTCAGCACCCTACTACCCACTGCTATTCTCAGCACCCCACTGCTACTCTCAGCACCCTACTACCCACTGCTATTCTCAGCACCCTACTACCCACTGCTATTCTCAGCACCCTACTACCCACTGCTATTCTCAGCACCCTACTACCCACTGCTATTCTCAGCACCCTACTACACACTGCTATTCTCAGCACCCTACTACCCACTGCTATTCTCAGCACCCTACTACCCACTGCTATTCTCAGCACCCTACTACACACTGCTATTCTCAGCACCCTACTACCCACTGCTATTCTCAGCACCCTACTACCCACTGCTATTCTCGGCACCCTACTACCCACTGCTATTCTCAGCACCCTACTACCCACTGCTATTCTCAGCACCCTACTACCCACTGCTATTCTCAGCACCCTACTACCCACTGCTACTCTCAGCACCCTACTACCCACTGCTATTCTCAGCACCCTACTACCCACTGCTATTCTCAGCACCCTACTACCCACTGCTATTCTCAGCACCCCACTGCTACTCTCAGCACCCTACTACCCACTGCTATTCTCAGCACCCTACTACCCACTACTATTCTCAGCACCCTACTACCCACTGCTATTCTCAGCACCCTACTACCCACTGCTATTCTCAGCACCCTACTACCCACTGCTATTCTCAGCACCCTACTACCCACTGCTATTCTCAGCCCCCTACTACCCACTGCTATTCTCAGCACCCCACTGCTATTCTCAGCACCCTACTACCCACTGCTATTCTCAGCACCCTACTACCCACTGCTATTCTCAGCACCCTACTACCCACTGCTATTCTCAGGACCCCACTGCTATTCTCAGCACCCTACTACCCACTGCTATTCTCAGCACCCTACTACCCACTGCTATTCTCAGCACCCTACTACCCACTGCTATTCTCAGCACCCCACTGCTATTCTCAGCACCCTACTACCCACTGCTATTCTCAGCACCCTACTACCCACTGCTATTCTCAGCACCCTACTACCCACTGCTATTCTCAGCACCCTACTACCCACTGCTATTCTCAGCACTCTACTACCCACTGCTATTCTCAGCACCCTACTACCCACTGCTATTCTCAGCACCCTACTACCCACTGCTATTCTCAGCACCCTACTACCCACTGCTATTCTCAGCACCCTACTACCCACTGCTATTCTCAGCACCCTACTACCCACTGCTACTCTCAGCACCCTACTACCCACTGCTATTCTCAGCACCCTACTACCCACTGCTATTCTCAGCACCCTACTACCCACTGCTATTCTCAGCACCCTACTACCCACTGCTATTCTCAGCACCCTACTACACACTGCTATTCTCAGCACCCTACTACCCACTGCTATTCTCAGCACCCTACTACCCACTGCTATTCTCAGCACCCTACTACACACTGCTATTCTCAGCACCCTACTACCCACTGCTATTCTCAGCACCCTACTACCCACTGCTACTCTCAGCACCCTACTACCCACTGCTATTCTCAGCACCCTACTACCCACTGCTATTCTCAGCACCCTACTACCCACTGCTATTCTCAGCACCCCACTGCTACTCTCAGCACCCTACTACCCACTGCTATTCTCAGCACCCTACTACCCACTGCTATTCTCAGCACCCTACTACCCACTGCTACTCTCAGCACCCTACTACCCACTGCTATTCTCAGCACCCTACTACCCACTGCTATTCTCAGCACCCTACTACCCACTGCTATTCTCAGCACCCTACTACCCACTGCTATTCTCAGCACCCTACTACACACTGCTATTCTCAGCACCCTACTACCCACTGCTATTCTCAGCACCCTACTACCCACTGCTATTCTCAGCACCCTACTACACACTGCTATTCTCAGCACCCTACTACCCACTGCTATTCTCAGCACCCTACTACCCACTGCTACTCTCAGCACCCTACTACCCACTGCTATTCTCAGCACCCTACTACCCACTGCTATTCTCAGCACCCTACTACCCACTGCTATTCTCAGCACCCCACTGCTACTCTCAGCACCCTACTACCCACTGCTATTCTTATATCTTTCAGTCTAATATGGCTATTTACTTACTTTTATAGCTCTTCATCAGAAGCTATTTGAAGTAGTTAGGAGACCTAACTGTCTAAATATAGAACTCTTTGTTGACAATAGGCCTATGACATTGGCTTATGTTTCGTTGTGCGCTGCGCAGAATATCAAATCTCAACGACGATTGGAGAAGTGCTTAACATCCCCATGGCTTAGGCTGCCACATCCTTATGATATGCAGGTATATTTCTTCATAAGCGCAATGTGATCGCAAGAGACAGGTTGGAATGTATGAGTGAAATACTGGACAAAACAACGTTTCTTTCGAAATGACTGGTGTTTGAATTTGATGATAAAATGCAGGACATGATAGTTTGGTTGTGGGACAAAGGGCCAATCTGGGACACGTGGTCACCCTATTCCCAGGTGAATGGCTAAGTCCACTACGGTATGAAACCACACACTATTGCAGAGATATTACCGCCACAATAGATATGGTGAAAACAAGGTGTGATGAAGCAGAGGCACAGAACCTCACATCAATACCTTTGACAGATAACACTGTGAAACTAAGAATTGATTCTACAGCTAGCAATCAATAAGAAACTAACTGAACCACTCAATAACTCCCCAGCTTTCCAAATGGAAGTTAGTTGTGAGGGTTGAGATGCCCATTCATTGACTTTTGTTCACTACATGTTGGGGGATGCTGTTGACGAGGGCATATTGTTCTATCTGACGATTCTCCAGCACGCAACTGCACAGAGGATGCCATTCCATCTCATGGAAACTGTTTTTCATGAATATAGCCATGCAGCGCGGGCAAAAAACAAAACAGACTCTGTTGACTTTCTGTGTAATGAAAATAAAATGTGTCTCCTTGCCTAGGTAAACGGGCAGGTAGCCTAGCGGTTAGAGCGTTGGGCGATTAACCGAAAGGTCGCTGGTTTGAATACCTGAGCCGACAAGGTGAAAAAACCTGGTTCACGAGAATTTTCAGATAAAACGGGGTAGTGCACGAGACGACTCCATTTTTTTCTATCAGTGTTTGAACGAAAACAACGTCGCCCGGTTGGAATATTATCGCTATTTTACGAGAAAAATAGCATTAAAAATTATTTTAAACAGCGTTTGACATGCTTCGAAGTACGGTAATGGAATATTTTGACATTTTCTGTCACGAAATGCGCCAGCGCGTCACCCTTCGGCTAGTGACTTGAACGCATACGAACAAAACGGAGCTATTTGGATATAACTATGGATTATTTCGAACCAAAACAACATTGGGTGTTGAAGTAGAAGTCCTGGGAGTGCATTCTGACGAAGAACAGCAAAGGTAATCCAATTTTTCTTATAGTAAATCTGAGTTTGGTGAGGGCCAAACTTGGTGGGTGTCAAATTAGCTAGCCGTGATGGCCGGGCTATCTACTCAGAATATTGCAAAATGTGCTTTCACCGAAAAGCTATTTTAAAATCTGACACCGCGATTGCATAAAGGAGTTCTGTATCTATAATTCTTAAAATAATTGTTATGTTTTTTGTCAACGTTTATCGTTGACAAAAAGAGCTCTGGGCTCCACTTTCTGGCGCCTTCTGAGAGCCAATGAAAGCCTTAGAAAATGTCACGTTACAGCAGAGATGCTGTATTTTTGATAGAGATGCCCTAGAAGGAGAACAAATTGTCAGACAGGGCACTTCCTGTGTAGAATCTTCTCAGGTTTTTGCCTGCCATATGAGTTCTGATATACTCACAGACACCATTCAAATCTACTAATTATATGCATATTCTACTTAGGAGTAGTAACCAGATTAAATCGGGTACGTTTTTTATCCGGCCGTGAAAATACTGCCCCCTATCCCAAACAGGTTTTAAATCACCATGAATAAATCAAATATAGAGCAAGTATTTCCTGTACCATAATCCATAGCTCCTTCATCTCTGCTGTTTCCAGGCAGGCAGTGTCAGCAGACTGCACATTATTAGAGGGTCTGTTAGTTCTATGCTGCGCTGATCTTCACCGGTCAGAGACATGCAGGTACCAGTTAATGATTTACTATTGATATTATTAATATTTCTTTTTTATTTAACCTTTATTTAACTAATCAAGCCAGTTAAAAAAAAAATCTTATTTACAATGATGGCCTAGGAACAGTGGGTTAACTGCGTTGTTCATAGGCAGAACGACAGATTAAGGGGGAAGTACTGTACATTGGCTCCAACACGTTGTCAACAGGATCAGTAAAAGGAAGGTACAGTATATGTTTTGTAAAACATCTTTTTGTCCAATACAGCTGGTGTACTTAAATCTCCTGATTAGAGGGGAAGCCATGGAACTGTCTTGGAGGTCACAAGATAAAACAGAAGATAATTGAACCAGGACACTTTGTCCCCAGATAAACAGAATATTATTGAACCAGGACACTTTGTCACAAGATATAACAGAATATTATTGAACCAGGACACTGTCCCAAGATTTAACAGAAGATAATTGAACCAAGACACTTTGTCCCCAGATATAACAGAAGATAATTGAACCAGGACACTTTGTCCCCAGATAAACAGAATATTACTGAACCAGGACACTGTCCCAAGATATAACAGGAGATAATTGAACCAGGACACTATGTCAGAAGATATAACAGAAGATAATTGTAGCAGGACACTTTTCCCAAGATAAACATGATATTTTTGAACCAGGACACTGTCCAAAGATATAACAGAAGATAACTGAACCAGGACACTATGTCCCCAGATAAACAGCATATTATTGAACCAGCACACTTTGTCACAAGATATAACAGAATATAATTGAACCAGGACACTTTGTCCCCAGATATAACAGAAGATAATTGAACCAGGACACCTTGTCCCTAGATATAACAGAAGATAATTGAACCAGGACCCTGTCCCAATATAAAACAGAAGATAATTGAACCAGGACATTTTGTCTGCAGATATATCAGAAGATAATTGAACCAGGACACTTTGTCCCAGATAAACAGAATATTATTGAACCAGGACACTTTGTCACAAGATATAACAGAAGATAATTGAACCAGGACAATTTGTCCCCAGATAAACAAAATATTATTGAACCAGGACACTTTCTCACAAGATATAACAGAAGATAATTGAACCAGGACACATTGTCCCCAGATATAACAGAAGATAATTGAACCAGGAGACTTTGTCACAAGATATAACAGAAGATAATTGAACCAAGACACTTTATCCCCAGATAAACAGAATATTATTGAACCAGGACACTGTACCAAGATATAACAGAAGATAATTGAACCAGGACACTGTCCCTAGATATAACAGAATATAATTGAACCAGGACACTGTCCCAAGATGTAACAGAAGAAAATTGAACCAGGATACTTTGTCCCCAGATAAACATAATATTATTGAACCAGGACACTTTGTCCCCAGATAAACATAATATTATTGAACCAGCACACTTTGTCACAAGATATAACAGAAGATAATTGAACCAGGACGCTGTCCCTAGATATAACAGAATGTAATTGAACCAGGACACTGTCCCAAGACATAACATAAGATAATTGAACCAGGACACTTTGTCCCCAGATAAACAGAATATTATTGAACCAGGACACTTTGTCACAATATATAACAGAATATAATTGAACCAGGACAATTTGTCCCCAGATATAACAGAAGATAATTGAACCAAGACACTGTCCCTAGATATAACAGAATATAATTGAACCAGGACACTGTCCCAAGATGTAACAGAAGAAAATTGATCCAGGACACTTTGTCCCCAGATAAACATAATATTATTGAACCAGGACACTTTGTCCCCAGATAAACATAATATTATTGAACCAGGACACTGTCCCAAGATATAACTGAACCAGGACACTTTGTCCCCAGATAAACAGAATATTATTGAACCTGCACACTTTGTCACAAGATATAACAGAAGATAATTGAACCAGGACACTGTCCCTAGATGTAACAGAATGTAATTGAACCAGGAAACTGTCCCAAGATATAACAGAAGATAATTGAACCAGAACACTTTGTTCCCAGATAAACAGAATATTATTGAACCAGCACACTTTGTCCCCAGATATAAGAGAAGATAATTGAACCAGGAAACTTTGTCCCCAGATATATAACAGAATATTATTGAACCAGGACACTTTGTCACAATATATAACAGAATATAATTGAACCAGGACATTTTGTCCCCAGATCAACAGAATATTATTGAACCAGGACACTTTCTCACAAGATATAAAAGAAGATAATTGAACCAGGACCCTTTGTCCCCAGATACAACAGAAGACAATTGAACCAGGAGACTTTGTCACAAGATATAACAGAAGATAATTGAACCAAGACACTTTGTCCCCAGATAAACAGAATATTATTGAACCAGGACACTTTGTCCCCAGATAAACAGAATATTATTGAACCTGCACACTTTGACACAAGATATAACAGAAGATAATTGAACCAGGACACTGTCCCTAGATATAACAGAATGTAATTGAACCAGGAAACTGTCCCAAGATATAACAGAAGATAATTGAACCAGGACACTTTGTCCCCAGATAAACATAATATTATTGAACCAGGACACTTTGTCACCATATAAACATAATATTATTGAACCAGGACACTGTCCCAAGATATAACAGAAGATAACTGAACCAGGACACATTGTCCCCAGATATAACAGAAGATAATTGAACCAAGACACTGTCCCTAGATATAACAGAATATAATTGAACCAGGACACTGTCCCAAGATGTAACAGAAGAAAATTGATCCAGGACACTTTGTCCCCAGATAAACATAATATTATTGAACCAGGACACTTTGTCCCCAGATAAACATAATATTATTGAACCAGGACACTGTCCCAAGATATAACTGAACCAGGACACTTTGTCCCCAGACAAACAGAATATTATTGAACCTGCACACTTTGTCACAAGATATAACAGAAGATAATTGAACCAGGACACTGTCCCTAGATGTAACAGAATGTAATTGAACCAGGAAACTGTCCCAAGATATAACAGAAGATAATTGAACCAGGACACTTTGTTCCCAGATAAACAGAATATTATTGAACCAGCACACTTTGTCCCCAGATATAAGAGAAGATAATTGAACCAGGAAACTTTGTCCCCAGATACATAACAGAAGATAATTGAACCAGGACACTTTGTCCCCAGATATAACAGAAGATAATTGAACAAGGACATTTTGTCCCCAGATCAACAGAATATTATTGAACCAGGACACTTTCTCACAAGATATAACAGAAGATAATTGAACCAGGACCCTTTGTCCCCAGATACAACAGAAGACAATTGAACCAGGAGACTTTGTCACAAGATATAACAGAAGATAATTGAACCAAGACACTTTGTCCCCAGATAAACAGAATATTATTGAACCAGGACACTTTGTCCCCAGATAAACAGAATATTATTGAACCTGCACACTTTGACACAAGATATAACAGAAGATAATTGAACCAGGACACTGTCCCTAGATATAACAGAATGTAATTGAACCAGGAAACTGTCCCAAGATATAACAGAAGATAATTGAACCAGGACACTTTGTCCCCAGATAAACATAATATTATTGAACCAGGACACTTTGTCACCATATAAACATAATATTATTGAACCAGGACACTGTCCCAAGATATAACAGAAGATAACTGAACCAGGACACATTGTCCCCAGATATAACAGAAGATAATTGAACCAGGAGACTTTGTCACAAGATATAACAGAAGATAATTGAACCAAGACACTTTATCCCCAGATAAACAGAATATTATTGAACCAGGACACTGTACCAAGATATAACAGAAGATAATTGAACCAGGACACTGTCCCTAGATATAACAGAATATAATTGAACCAGGACACTGTCCCAAGATGTAACAGAAGAAAATTGAACCAGGATACTTTGTCCCCAGATAAACATAATATTATTGAACCAGGACACTTTGTCCCCAGATAAACATAATATTATTGAACCAGCACACTTTGTCACAAGATATAACAGAAGATAATTGAACCAGGACGCTGTCCCTAGATATAACAGAATGTAATTGAACCAGGACACTGTCCCAAGACATAACATAAGATAATTGAACCAGGACACTTTGTCCCCAGATAAACAGAATATTATTGAACCAGGACACTTTGTCAGAAGATATAACAGAAGATAATTGCACCAGGACACTTTGTCCCCAGATAAACAGAATATTATTGAACCAGGACACTTTGTCACAATATATAACAGAATATAATTGAACCAGGACAATTTGTCCCCAGATATAACAGAAGATAATTGAACCAAGACACTGTCCCTAGATATAACAGAATATAATTGAACCAGGACACTGTCCCAAGATGTAACAGAAGAAAATTGATCCAGGACACTTTGTCCCCAGATAAACATAATATTATTGAACCAGGACACTTTGTCCCCAGATAAACATAATATTATTGAACCAGGACACTGTCCCAAGATATAACTGAACCAGGACACTTTGTCCCCAGATAAACAGAATATTATTGAACCTGCACACTTTGTCACAAGATATAACAGAAGATAATTGAACCAGGACACTGTCCCTAGATGTAACAGAATGTAATTGAACCAGGAAACTGTCCCAAGATATAACAGGAGATAATTGAACCAGGACACTTTGTTCCCAGATAAACAGAATATTATTGAACCAGCACACTTTGTCCCCAGATATAAAAGAAGATAATTGAACCAGGAAACTTTGTCCCCAGATATATAACAGAAGATAATTGAACCAGGACACTTTGTCCCCAGATATAACAGAAGATAATTGAACAAGGACATTTTGTCCCCAGATCAACAGAATATTATTGAACCAGGACACTTTCTCACAAGATATAACAGAAGATAATTGAACCAGGACCCTTTGTCCCCAGATACAACAGAAGACAATTGAACCAGGAGACTTTGTCACAAGATATAACAGAAGATAATTGAACCAAGACACTTTGTCCCCAGATAAACAGAACATTATTGAACCAGGACACTTTGTCCCCAGATAAACAGAATATTATTGAACCTGCACACTTTGTCACAAGATATAACAGAAGATAATTGAACCAGGACACTGTCCCTAGATATAACAGAATGTAATTGAACCAGGAAACTGTCCCAAGATATAACAGAAGATAATTGAACCAGGACACTTTGTCCCCAGATAAACATAATATTATTGAACCAGGACACTTTGTCCCCATATAAACATAATATTATTTAACCAGGACACTGTCCCAAGATATAACAGAAGATAACTGAACCAGGACACATTGTCCCCAGATATAACAGAAGATAATTGAACCAGGAGACTTTGTCACAAGATATAACAGAAGATAATTGAACCAAGACACTTTATCCCCAGATAAACAGAATATTATTGAACCAGGACACTGTACCAAGATATAACAGAAGATAATTGAACCAGGACACTGTCCCTAGATATAACAGAATATAATTGAACCAGGACACTGTCCCAAGATGTAACAGAAGAAAATTGAACCAGGATACTTTGTCCCCAGATAAACATAATATTATTGAACCAGAACACTTTGTCCCCAGATAAACAAAATATTATTGAACCAGCACACTTTGTCACAAGATATAACAGAAGATAATTGAACCAGGACGCTGTCCCTAGATATAACAGAATGTAATTGAACCAGGACACTGTCCCAAGACAAAACATAAGATAATTGAACCAGGACACTTTGTCCCCAGATAAACAGAATATTATTGAACCAGGACACTTTGTCAGAAGATATAACAGAAGATAATTGCACCAGGACACTTTGTCACCAGATAAACAGAATATTATTGAACCAGGACACTTTGTCACAATATATAACAGAATATAATTGAACCAGGACAATTTGTCCCCAGATATAACAGAAGATAATTGAACCAAGACACTGTCCCTAGATATAACATAATATAATTGAACCAGGACACTGTCCCAAGATGTAACAGAAGAAAATTGATCCAGGACCCTTTGTCCCCAGATAAACATAATATTATTGAACCAGGACACTTTGTCCCCAGATAAACATAATATTATTGAACCAGGACACTGTCCCAAGATATAACTGAACCAGGACACTTTGTCCCCAGATAAACAGAATATTATTGAACCTGCACACTTTGTCACAAGATATAACAGAAGATAATTGAACCAGGACACTGTCCCTAGATGTAACAGAATGTAATTGAACCAGGAAACTGTCCCAAGATATAACAGAAGATAATTGAACCAGGACACTTTGTTCCCAGATAAACAGAATATTACTGAACCAGCACACTTTGTCCCCAGATATAAGAGAAGATAATTGAACCAGGAAACTTTGTCCCCAGATATATAACAGAAGATAATTGAACCAGGACACTTTGTCCCCAGATATAACAGAAGATAATTGAACAAGGACCCTGTCCCAATATAAAACAGAAGATAATTGAACCAGGACACTTTGTCCCCAGATATAACCGAAGATAATTGAACCAGGACACTTTGTCCCCAGATAAACAGAATATTATTGAACCAGGACACTTTGTCACAAGATATAACAGAAGATAATTGAACCAGTACAATTTGTCCCCAGATAAACAGAATATTATTGAACCAGGACACTGTCCCAAGATTTAACAGAAGATAATTAAACCAGGACACTTTGTCCCCAGATATAACAAAAGATAATTGAACCAGGACATTTTGTCCCCAGATCAACAGAATATTATTGAACCAGGACACATTGTCACAAGATATAACAGAAGATAATTGAACCAGGACACTTTGTCCCCAGATATAACAGAATATTACTGAACCAGGACACTTTGTCACAAGATGTAACAGAAGATAATTGAACCAAGACACTTTGTCCCCAGATAAACAGAATATTATTGAACCAGGACACTGTCCCAAGATATAACAGAAGATAATTGAACCAGGACACTGTCCCAAGATGTAACAGAAGAAAATTGAACCAGGACACTTTGTCCCCAGGTAAACATAATATTATTGAACCAGGACACTTTGTCCCCAGATAAACATAATATAATTGAACCAGCACACTTTGTCACAAGATATAACAGAAGATAATTGAACCAGGACACTGTCCCTAGATATAACAGAATGTAATTGAACCAGGACACTGTCCCAATATATAACAGAAGATAATTGAACCAAGACACTTTGTCCCCAGATAAACATAATATTATTGAACCAGGACACTTGTCCCCATATAAACATAATATTATTGAACCAGGACACTGTCCCAAGATATACCAGAAGATAACTGAACCAGGACACTTTGTCCCCAGATAAACAGAATATTATTGAACCAGCACACTTTGTCACAAGATATAACAGAAGATAATTGAACCAGGACACTGTCCCAAGATATAACAGAATATTATTGAACCAGGACACTTTGTCCCCAGATATAACAGAAGATAATTGAACAAGGACATTTTGTGCCCAGATCAACAGAATATTATTGAACCAGGACACTTTCTCACAAGATATAACAGAAGATAATTGAACCAGGACCCTTTGTCCCCAGATACAACAGAAGACAATTGAACCAGGAGACTTTGTCACAAGATATAACAGAAGATAATTGAACCAAGACACTTTGTCCCCAGATAAACAGAATATTATTGAACCAGGACACTTTGTCCCCAGATAAACAGATTATTATTGACCCTGCACACTTTGTCACAAGATATAACAGAAGTATAATTGAACCAGGACACTGTCCCTAGATATAACAGAATGTAATTGAACCAGGAAACTGTCCCAAGATATAACAGAAGATAATTGAACCAGGACACTTTGTCCCCAGATAAACATAATATTATTGAACCAGGACACTTTGTCCCCATATAAACATAATATTATTGAACCAGGACACTGTCCCAAGATATAACAGAAGATAACTGAACCAGGACACATTGTCCCCAGATATAACAGAAGATAATTGAACCAGGAGACTTTGTCACAAGATATAACAGAAGATAATTGAACCAAGACACTTTATCCCCATATAAACAGAATATTATTGAACCAAGACACTGTACCAAGATATAACAGAAGATAATTGAACCAGGACACTGTCCCTAGATATAACAGAATATAATTGAACCAGGACACTGTCCCAAGATGTAACAGAAGAAAATTGAACCAGGATACTTTGTCCCCAGATAAACATAATATTATTGAACCAGGACACTTTGTCCCCAGATAAACATAATATTATTGAACCAGCACACTTTGTCACAAGATATAACAGAAGATAATTGAACCAGGACGCTGTCCCTAGATATAACAGAATGTAATTGAACCAGGACACTGTCCCAAGACATAACATAAGATAATTGAACCAGGACACTTTGTCCCCAGATAAACAGAATATTATTGAACCAGGACACTTTGTCAGAAGATATAACAGAAGATAATTGCACCAGGACACTTTGTCCCCAGATAAACATAATATTATTGAACCAGGACACTTTGTCCCCAGATAAACATAATATTGTTGAACCAGGACACTGTCCCAAGATATAACTGAACCAGGACACTTTGTCCCCAGATAAACAGAATATTATTGAACCTGCACACTTTGTCACAAGATATAACAGAAGATAATTGAACCAGGACACTGTCCCTAGATGTAACAGAATGTAATTGAACCAGGAAACTGTCCCAAGATATAACAGAAGATAATTGAACCAGGACACTTTGTTCCCAGATAAACAGAATATTACTGAACCAGCACACTTTGTCCCCAGATATAAGAGAAGATAATTGAACCAGGAAACTTTGTCCCCAGATATATAACAGAAGATAATTGAACCAGGACACTTTGTCCCCAGATATAACAGAAGATAATTGAACAAGGACCCTGTCCCAATATAAAACAGAAGATAATTGAACCAGGACACTTTGTCACAAGATATAACAGAAGATAATTGAACCAGTACAATTTGTCCCCAGATAAACAGAATATTATTGAACCAGGACACTGTCCCAAGATTTAACAGAAGATAATTGAACCAGGACACTTTGTCCCCAGATATAACAAAAGATAATTGAACCAGGACATTTTGTCCCCAGATCAACAGAATATTATTGAACCAGGACACATTGTCACAAGATATAACAGAAGATAATTGAACCAGGACACTTTGTCCCCAGATATAACAGAATATTACTGAACCAGGACACTTTGTCACAAGATGTAACAGAAGATAATTGAACCAAGACACTTTGTCCCCAGATAAACAGAATATTATTGAACCAGGACACTGTCCCAAGATATAACAGAAGATAATTGAACCAGGACACTGTCCCAAGATGTAACAGAAGAAAATTGAACCAGGACACTTTGTCCCCAGGTAAACATAATATTATTGAACCAGGACACTTTGTCCCCAGATAAACATAATATAATTGAACCAGCACACTTTGTCACAAGATATAACAGAAGATAATTGAACCAGGACACTGTCCCTAGATATAACAGAATGTAATTGAACCAGGACACTGTCCCAATATATAACAGAAGATAATTGAACCAAGACACTTTGTCCCCAGATAAACATAATATTATTGAACCAGGACACTTGTCCCTATATAAACATAATATTATTGAACCAGGACACTGTCCCAAGATATACCAGAAGATAACTGAACCAGGACACTTTGTCCCCAGATAAACAGAATATTATTGAACCAGCACACTTTGTCACAAGATATAACAGAAGATAATTGAACCAGGACACTGTCCCAAGATAAAACAGAATATTATTGAACCAGGACACTTTGTCCCCAGATATAACAGAAGATAATTGAACCAGGACACTTTGTCCCCAGATATAACAGAAGATAATTGAACCAGGACACTTTGTCCCCAGATATAACAGAAGATAATTGAACAAGGACATTTTGTGCCCAGATCAACAGAATATTATTGAACCAGGACACTTTCTCACAAGATATAACAGAAGATAATTGAACCAGGACCCTTTGTCCCCAGATACAACAGAAGACAATTGAACCAGGAGACTTTGTCACAAGATATAACAGAAGATAATTGAACCAAGACACTTTGTCCCCAGATAAACAGAATATTATTGAACCAGGACACTTTGTCCCCAGATAAACAGAATATTATTGACCCTGCACACTTTGTCACAAGATATAACAGAAGTATAATTGAACCAGGACACTGTCCCTAGATATAACAGAATGTAATTGAACCAGGAAACTGTCCCAAGATATAACAGAATATAATTGAACCAGGACACTTTGTCCCCAGATAAACATAATATTATTGAACCAGGACACTTTGTCCCCATATAAACATAATATTATTGAACCAGGACACTGTCCCAAGATATAACAGAAGATAACTGAACCAGGACACATTGTCCCCAGATATAACAGAAGATAATTGAACCAGGAGACTTTGTCACAAGATATAACAGAAGATAATTGAACCAAGACACTTTATCCCCATATAAACAGAATATTATTGAACCAAGACACTGTACCAAGATATAACAGAAGATAATTGAACCAGGACACTGTCCCTAGATATAACAGAATATAATTGAACCAGGACACTGTCCCAAGATGTAACAGAAGAAAATTGAACCAGGATACTTTGTCCCCAGATAAACATAATATTATTGAACCAGGACACTTTGTCCCCAGATAAACATAATATTATTGAACCAGCACACTTTGTCACAAGATATAACAGAAGATAATTGAACCAGGACGCTGTCCCTAGATATAACAGAATGTAATTGAACCAGGACACTGTCCCAAGACATAACATAAGATAATTGAACCAGGACACTTTGTCCCCAGATAAACAGAATATTATTGAACCAGGACACTTTGTCAGAAGATATAACAGAAGATAATTGCACCAGGACACTTTGTCCCCAGATAAACATAATATTATTGAACCAGGACACTTTGTCCCCAGATAAACATAATATTATTGAACCAGGACACTGTCCCAAGATATAACTGAACCAGGACACTTTGTCCCCAGATAAACAGAATATTATTGAACCTGCACACTTTGTCACAAGATATAACAGAAGATAATTGAACCAGGACACTGTCCCTAGATGTAACCGAATGTAATTGAACCAGGAAACTGTCCCAAGATATAACAGAAGATAATTGAACCAGGACACTTTGTTCCCAGATAAACAGAATATTACTGAACCAGCACACTTTGTCCCCAGATATAAGAGAAGATAATTGAACCAGGAAACTTTGTCCCCAGATATATAACAGAAGATAATTGAACCAGGACACTTTGTCCCCAGATATAACAGAAGATAATTGAACAAGGACCCTGTCCCAATATAAAACAGAAGATAATTGAACCAGGACACTTTGTCCCCAGATATAACCGAAGATAATTGAACCAGGACACTTTGTCCCCAGATAAACAGAATATTATTGAACCAGGACACTTTGTCACAAGATATAACAGAAGATAATTGAACCAGTACAATTTGTCCCCAGATAAACAGAATATTATTGAACCAGGACACTGTCCCAAGATTTAACAGAAGATAATTGAACCAGGACACTTTGTCCCCAGATATAACAAAAGATAATTGAACCAGGACATTTTGTCCCCAGATCAACAGAATATTATTGAACCAGGACACTTTGTCACAAGATATAACAGAAGATAATTGAACCAGGACACTTTGTCCCCAGATATAACAGAACATTACTGAACCAGGACACTTTGTCACAAGATATAACAGAAGATAATTGAACCAGGAGACTTTGTCACAAGATATAACAGAAGATAATTGAACCAAGACACTTTGTCCCCAGATAAACAGAATATTATTGAACCAGGACACTGTCCCAAGATATAACAGAATATTATTGAACCAGGACACTTTGTCCCCAGATATAACAGAAGATAATTGAACCAGGACACTTTGTCCCCAGATATAAAAGAAGATAATTGAACCAGGACACTTTGTCCCCAGATATAACAGAAGATAATTGAACAAGGACATTTTGTGCCCAGATCAACAGAATATTATTGAACCAGGACACTTTCTCACAAGATATAACAGAAGATAATTGAACCAGGACCCTTTGTCCCCAGATACAACAGAAGACAATTGAACCAGGAGACTTTGTCACAAGATATAACAGAAGATAATTGAACCAAGACACTTTGTCCCCAGATAAACAGAATATTATTGAACCAGGACACTTTGTCCCCAGATAAACAGAATATTATTGACCCTGCACACTTTGTCACAAGATATAACAGAAGTATAATTGAACCAGGACACTGTCCCTAGATATAACAGAATGTAATTGAACCAGGAAACTGTCCCAAGATATAACAGAAGATAATTGAACCAGGACACTTTGTCCCCAGATAAACATAATATTATTGAACCAGGACACTTTGTCCCCATATAAACATAATATTATTGAACCAGGACACTGTCCCAAGATATAACAGAAGATAACTGAACCAGGACACATTGTCCCCAGATATAACAGAAGATAATTGAACCAGGAGACTTTGTCACAAGATATAACAGAAGATAATTGAACCAAGACACTTTATCCCCATATAAACAGAATATTATTGAACCAAGACACTGTACCAAGATATAACAGAAGATAATTGAACCAGGACACTGTCCCTAGATATAACAGAATATAATTGAACCAGGACACTGTCCCAAGATGTAACAGAAGAAAATTGAACCAGGATACTTTGTCCCCAGATAAACATAATATTATTGAACCAGGACACTTTGTCCCCAGATAAACATAATATTATTGAACCAGCACACTTTGTCACAAGATATAACAGAAGATAATTGAACCAGGACGCTGTCCCTAGATATAACAGAATGTAATTGAACCAGGACACTGTCCCAAGACATAACATAAGATAATTGAACCAGGACACTTTGTCCCCAGATAAACAGAATATTATTGAACCAGGACACTTTGTCAGAAGATATAACAGAAGATAATTGCACCAGGACACTTTGTCCCCAGATAAACATAATATTATTGAACCAGGACACTTTGTCCCCAGATAAACATAATATTATTGAACCAGGACACTGTCCCAAGATATAACTGAACCAGGACACTTTGTCCCCAGATAAACAGAATATTATTGAACCTGCACACTTTGTCACAAGATATAACAGAAGATAATTGAACCAGGACACTGTCCCTAGATGTAACAGAATGTAATTGAACCAGGAAACTGTCCCAAGATATAACAGAAGATAATTGAACCAGGACACTTTGTTCCCAGATAAACAGAATATTACTGAACCAGCACACTTTGTCCCCAGATATAAGAGAAGATAATTGAACCAGGAAACTTTGTCCCCAGATATATAACAGAAGATAATTGAACCAGGACACTTTGTCCCCAGATATAACAGAAGATAATTGAACAAGGACCCTGTCCCAATATAAAACAGAAGATAATTGAACCAGGACACTTTGTCCCCAGATATAACCGAAGATAATTGAACCAGGACACTTTGTCCCCAGATAAACAGAATATTATTGAACCAGGACACTTTGTCACAAGATATAACAGAAGATAATTGAACCAGTACAATTTGTCCCCAGATAAACAGAATATTATTGAACCAGGACACTGTCCCAAGATTTAACAGAAGATAATTGAACCAGGACATTTTGTCCCCAGATCAACAGAATATTATTGAACCAGGACACTTTGTCACAAGATATAACAGAAGATAATTGAACCAGGACACTTTGTCCCCAGATATAACAGAACATTACTGAACCAGGACACTTTGTCACAAGATATAACAGAAGATAATTGAACCAGGAGACTTTGTCACAAGATATAACAGAAGATAATTGAACCAAGACACTTTGTCCCCAGATAAACAGAATATTATTGAACAAAGAAACTGTCCCAAGATATAACAGAAGATAATTGAACCAGGACACTGTCCCTAGATATAACAGAATATAATTGAACCAGGACACTGTCCCAAGATGTAACAGAAGAAAATTGAACCAGGACACTTTGTCCCCAGGTAAACATAATATTATTGAACCAGGACACTTTGTCCCCAGATAAACATAATATTATTGAACCAGCACACTTTGTCACAAGATATAACAGAAGATAATTGAACCAGGACACTGTCCCTAGATATAACAGAATGTAATTGAACCAGGACATTGTCCCAATATATAACAGAAGATAATTGAACCAAGACACTTTGTCCCCAGATAAACATAATATTATTGAACCAGGACACTTTGTCCCCATATAAACATAATGTTATTGAACCAGGACACTGTCCCAAGATATACCAGAAGATAACTGAACCAGGACACTTTGTCCCCAGATAAACAGAATATTATTGATCCAGCACACTTTGTCACAAGATATAACAGAAGATAATTGAACCAGGACACTGTCCCTAGATATAACAGAATGTAATTGAACCAGGACATTGTCCCAATATATAACAGAAGATAATTGAACCAAGACACTTTGTCCCCAGATAAACATAATATTATTGAACCAGGACACTTTGTCCCCATATAAACATAATATTATTGAACCAGGACACTGTCCCAAGATATACCAGAAGATAACTGAACCAGGACACTTTGTCCCCAGATAAACAGAATATTATTGAACCAGCACACTTTGTCACAAGATATAACAGAAGATAATTGAACCAGGACACTGTCCCAAGATATAACAGAATATTATTGAACCAGGACACTTTGTCCCCAGATATAACAGAAGATAATTGAACCAGGACACTTTGTCCCCAGATATAACAGAAGATAATTGAACCAGGACACTTTGTCCCCAGATATAACAGAAGATAATTGAACAAGGACATTTTGTCCCCAGATCAACAGAATATTATTGAACCAGGACACTTTCTCACAAGATATAACAGAAGATAATTGAACCAGGACCCTTTGTCCCCAGATACAACAGAAGACAATTGAACCAGGAGACTTTGTCACAAGATATAACAGAAGATAATTGAACCAAGACACTTTGTCCCCAGATAAACAGAATATTATTGAACCAGGACACTTTGTCCCCAGATAAACAGAATATTATTGAACCTGCACACTTTGTCACAAGATATAACAGAAGATAATTGAACCAGGACACTGTCCCTAGATATAACAGAATGTAATTGAACCAGGAAACTGTCCCAAGATATAACAGAAGATAATTGAACCAGGACACTTTGTCCCCAGATAAACATAATATTATTGAACCAGGACACTTTGTCCCCATATAAACATAATATTATTGAACCAGGACACTGTCCCAAGATATAACAGAAGATAACTGAACAAGGACACTTTGTCCCCAGATAAACAGAATATTATTGAACCAGGACACTTTGTCGCAAGATATAACAGAATATAATTGAACCAGTACAATTTGTCCCCAGATAAACAGAATATTATTGAACCAGGACAGCTTGTTCCGAGATATAACAGAAGATAATTGAACCAGGACATTTTGTCCCCAGATCAACAGATTATTATTGAACCAGGACACTTTGTCACAAGATATAACAGAAGATAATTGAACCAGGACACTTTGTCCCCAGATATAACAGAAGATAACTGAACCAGGACACTTTGTCCCCAGATAAACAGATTATTATTGAACCAGGACACTTTGTCACAAGATATAACAGAAAATAATTGAACCAGGACACTTTGTCCCCAGATAAACAGAATATTATTGAACCAGGACACTGTCCCAAGATATAACAGAAGATAACTGAACCAGGACAATTTGTTCCCAGATAAACAGAATATTATTGAACCAGCACACTTTGTCCCCAGATATAAGAGAAGATAATTGAACCAGGACACTTTGTCCCCAGATATATAACAGAAGATAATTGAACCAGGACACTTTGTCCCCAGATATAACAGAAGATAATTGAACAAGGACCCTGTCCCAATATAAAACAGAAGATAATTGAACCAGGACACTTTGTCCCCAGATATAACAGACGATAATTGACCAAGGACATCTTGTCCCCAGATCAACAGAATATTATTGAACCAGGACGCTGTCCCAAGATATAACAGAAGATAATTGAAACAGGACACTTTGTCAGAAGATATAACAGAAGATAATTGAACCAGGACACTTTGTCCCCAGATTATCAGAATATTATTGAACTAGGACACTTTGTCCCCAGATAAAAAGAATATTATTGAACGAGGACACTGTCCCAAGATATAACAGAAGATAATTGAACCAGGACACTGTCCCTAGATATAACAGAATTTAATTGAACCAGGACACTGTCCCAAGATGTAACAGAAGAAAATTGAACCAGGACACTTTGTCCCCAGATAAACATAATAATATTGAACCAGGACACTTTGTCCCCAGATAAACATAATATTATTGAACCAGCACACTTTGTCACAAGATATAACAGAAGATAAATGAACCAGGACACTGTCCCTAGATATAACAGAATGTAATTGAACCAGGACACTGTCCCAATATATAACAGAAGATAATTGAACCAGGACACTTTGTCCCCATATAAACATAATATTATTGAACCAGGACACTGTCCCAAGATATAACAGAAGATAACTGAACCAGGACACTTTGTCCCCAGATAAACAGAATATTATTGAACCAGCACACTTTCTCACAAGATATAACAGAAGATAATTGAACCAGGACCCTTTGTCCCCAGATACAACAGAAGACAATTGAACCAGGAGACTTTGTCACAAGATATAACAGAAGATAATTGAACCAAGACACTTTGTCCCCAGATAAACAGAATATTATTGAACCAGGACACTTTGTCCCCAGATAAACAGAATATTATTGAACCTCCACACTTTGTCACAAGATATAACAGAAGATAATTGAACCAGGACACTGTCCCTAGATGTAACAGAATGTAATTGAACCAGGAAACTGTCCCAAGATATAACAGAAGATAATTGAACCAGGACACTTTGTCCCCAGAAAAACATAATATTATTGAACCAGGACACTTTGTCCCCATATAAACATAATATTATTGAACCAGGACACTGACCCAAGATACAACAGAAGATAACTGAACCAGGACACTTTGTCCCCAGATAAATAATATATTATTGAACCAGGACACTTTGTCACAAGATATAACAGAAGATAATTGAACCAGTACAATTTGTCCCCAGATAAACAGAATATTATTGAACCAGGACACTTTGTCCCCAGATATAACAGAAGATATTTGAACCAGGACATTTTGTCCCCAGATCAACAGAATATTATTGAACCAGGACACTTTGTCACAAGATATAACAGAAGATAATTGAACCAGGACACTTTGTCCCCAGATATAACAGAAGATAACTGAACCAGGACACTTTGTCCCCAGATAAACAGATTATTATTGAACCAGGACACTTTGTCACAAGATATAACAGAAAATAATTGAACCAGGACACTTTGTCCCCAGATAAACAGAATATTATTGAACCAGGACACTGTCCCAAGATATAACAGAAGATAACTGAACCAGGACACTTTGTTCCCAGATAAACAGAATATTATTGAACCAGGACACTGTCCCAAGATATAACAGAAGATAATTGAACCAGGACACTTTGTCCCCAGATATAACAGACGATAATTGACCAAGGACATCTTGTCCCCTGATCAACAGAATATTATTGAACCAGGACACTTTCTCACAAGATATAACATAATATAATTGAACAGGTACACTTTGTCCCCAGATACAACAGAAGACAATTGAACCAGGAGACTTTGTCACAAGATATAACAGAAGATAATTGAACCAAGACACTTTGTCAGAAGATATAACAGAAGATAATTGAACCAGGACACTTTGTCCCCAGATAAAAAGAATATTATTGAACGAGGACACTGTCCCAAGATATAACAGAAGATAATTGAAACAGGACCCTTTGTCAGAAGATATAACAGAAGATAATTGAACCAGGACACTTTGTCCCCAGATAAACAGAATATTATTGAACCAGGACACTTTGTCCCCAGATAAAAAGAATATTATTGAACGAGGACACTGTCCCAAGATATAACAGAAGATAATTGAACCAGGACACTGTCCCTAGATATAACAGAATATAATTGAACTAGGACACTGTCCCAAGATGTAACAGAAGAAAATTGAACCAGGACACTTTGTCCCCAGATAAACATAATAATATTGAACCAGGACACTTTGTCCCCAGATAAACATAATATTATTGAACCAGCACACTTTGTCACAAGATATAACAGAAGATAATTGAACCAGGACACTGTCCCTCGATATAACAGAATGTAATTGAACCAGGACACTGTCCCAATATATAACAGAAGATAATTGAACCAGGACACTTTGTCCCCATATAAACATAATATTATTGAACCAGGACACTGTCCCAAGATATAACAGAAGATAACTGAACCAGGACACTTTGTCCCCAGATAAACAGAATATTATTGAACCAGCACACTTTGTCACAAGATATAACAGAAGATAATTGAACCAGGACACTGTCCCTAGATATAACAGAATGTAATTGAACCAGGACACTGTCCCAAGATATAACAGAATATTATTGAACCAGGACACTTTGTCCCCAGATAAACAGAATATTATTGAACCAGCACACTTTGTCACAAGATATAACAGAAGATAATTGAACCAGGACACTGTCCCTAGATATAACAGAATGTAATTGAACCAGGACACTGTCCCAAGATATAACAGAATATTATTGAACCAGGACACTTTGTCCCCAGATATAACAGAAGATAATTGAACCAGGACACTTTGTCCCCAGATATAACAGAAGATAATTGAACCAGGACAGTTTGTCCCCAGATATAACAGAAGATAATTGAACCAGGACCCTGTCCCAATATAAAACAGTCTATCAGCGGACAAAGGGACTCATGCTCGTGCACGAGACGACACCATGTTTTTATTCTATCGTCTTTGAACGGATTCAACGACTCCCGGTCGGAATATTATCTCTTTTTTACGAGAAAATTAGCATAAAAATGTATTTTAAACAGCGGTTGACATGCTTCGAAGTACGGTAATGGAATATTTAGAATTTTTTTGTCACGAAATGCGCCATGCTCGTAACCCTTATTTACCATTTGTATAGTTTCTTGAACGCACGAACAAAACGCCGCTGTTTGAACATAACGATGGATTATTTGGGACCAAACCAACATTTGTTATTGAAGTAGAAGTCCTAGGA
The DNA here is from genome assembly GCF_905237065.1 of Salmo salar. Taxonomy (NCBI): domain Eukaryota; kingdom Metazoa; phylum Chordata; class Actinopteri; order Salmoniformes; family Salmonidae; genus Salmo; species Salmo salar. The sequence goes on from NW_025548892.1 coordinate 44,748, forward strand.
GTGCATTCTGACGAAGAACACCAAAGGTAATCAAACTTTTCTAATACTAAATCGGAGTTTGGTGAAGGCAAAACTTGCTGGGTGTCTAAATAGCTAGCCCTGTGATGCCGGGCTATCTACTTAGAATATTGCAAAATGTGCTTTCACCAAAAAGCTATTTTAAAATCGGACATATCGAGTGCATAGAGGAGTTCTGTATCTATAATTCTTAAAATAATTGTTGTGCTTTTTGTGAACGTTTATCGTGAGTAATTTAGTAAATTGTTAGTAAATTCGCGGAAGTTTACGGGGGGTATGCTAGTTCTGAACATCACATGCTAATGTAAAAAGCTGGTTTTTGATATAAATATGAACTTGATTGAACAAAACATGCATGTATTGCATAACATAATGTCCTAGGTGTGTCATCTGATGAAGATCATCAAAGGTTAGTGCTGCATTTAGCTGTCTTCTGGGTTTTTGTGACATTATATGCTAGCTTGAAAAATGGGTGTCTGATTATTTCTGGCTGGGTACTCTGCTGACATAATCTAATGTTTTGCTTTCGTTGTAAAGCCTTTTTGAAATCAGACAGTGTGGTTAGATTAACGAGAGTCTTGTCTTTAAAATGCTGTAAAATAGTCATATGTTTGAGAAATTGAAGTAATAGCTTTTTTAAGGTATTTGAATAACGCGCCACAGGATTCCACTGGCTGTTACGTAGGTGGGACGATTTGGTGCCACCTACCCTAGAGAGGTTAATAAACTATAGTTCTGGCAAGTCTTTTAGGATATCTACTTTGTGCATGACACAAGTAATTTTTCCAACAATTGTTTACAGACAGATTATTTCACTTATAATTCACTGTATCACAATTCCAGTGGGTCAGAAGCGTACATACACTAAGTTGACTGTGCCTTTAAACAGCTTGGAAAATTCCAGAAAATTATGTCATGGGTTTAGAAACTTCTGACATCAGAACATTTTTAGATATCCACAAGTCTGGTTCATCCTTGGGAGCAATTTCCAAACACCTGAAGGTACCACGTTCATCTGTACAAACATTAGTACGTAAGTATAAACAACATGGGCCTAGGCAGCAGTCATACCTGTCATGCCCTGACCTGAGAGAGCCTTTTCATGTCTCTATTTAGGTTTGGTCAGGGTGTGATTTGGGTGGGCATTCTATGTAATATTTTCTATGTTTTGAATTTCTTTGTTTTGGCCTGGTATGGCTCTCAATCAGGGACAGCTGTACATCGTTGTCGCTGATTGGGAGCCATACTTAAGTAGCCTGTTTTCCTTTGGGTTTTTGTGGGTAGGTGTTTTCTGTCTTGTGTGTGTTCACCTGGCAGAATTGTTGGCGTTTGTTTTCTTGTTTGTTTTAAAGTGTTTCATTAAATATAATTTTGACCACTTACCACGCTGCCTCTTGGTCCCCTCTTCCAGGCGATCGTTACAATACCGCTCAGGAAGGAGACGTGTTCTGTCTCCTAGAGATGAACATACTTTGGTGCGAAAAGTGTAAACCAATCCCAGAACAACAGCAAAGGACCTTGTGAAGATGCTGGAGGAAACAGGTACAAAAGTATCTATATCCACAGTAAAACGAGTCCTATATCGACATAACCTGAAAGGCCGCTCAGCAAGGAAGAAGCCACTGCTCCAAACCCGCCATAAAAAATCCAGACTACGGTTTGCAACTGCACATAGGGACAAAGATCGTACTTTTTGGAGAAATGTCCTCTGGTCTGATGAAACAAAAATAGAACTGTTTGGCCATTATGACCATCGTTCTGTTTGGAGGAAAATGAGGGATGCTTGCAAGCTGAAGAACACCATCCCAAACGTGAAGCACAGGGTGGCAGCATCATGTTGTGGAGGTGCTTTGCTGCAGGAGGGAATGGTGCACTTCACAAAATAGATGGCATCATGTGGAAGGAAAATTATATATATTGAAGCAACATCTCAAGACATCAGTCAGGAAGTTAAAGCTTGGTCGCAAATGGGTCTTCCAAAATGGACAATGACCCCAAGCATACTTCCAAAGTTGTGGCATAATGGCTTAAGGACAACAAAGTCAAGGTATTGGAGTGGCCATCACAAAGCCCTGACGTCAATCCCATAGAAAATGTGTGGTGCGAGCAAGGAGGCCTACAAACCTGACTCATTTACACCAGCTTTGTTAGGAGGAATGGGCCAAAATTCACCCAACTTATTGTGGGAAGCTTGTGGAGGGCTACCCTAAACATTTGACCCAAGTTAAACAATTTAAAGGCAATGCTACCAAATACTAATTGAGTGTATGTAAACATTTGACCCACTGGGAATGTGATGAAAGAAATAAAAGCTGAAATAAATCAATCTCTAATATTATTCTGACATTTCACATTCTTAAAATAAAGTGGTGATCCTAACTGACCTAAGACAGGGAATTTTTACTAGGATTAAATGTCAGGAATTGTGAAAAACTGAGTTGAAATGTATTTGGCTAAGGTGTATGTAAACTTCCGACTTCAACTGGGGCGGCAGGGTAGCCTAGTGGTTAGAGCGTTGGACGAGTAACTGAAAGGTTGCAAGTTCGCATCCCCGAGCTGACAAGGTCGTTCTGCCACCTGAACAAGGCAGTTAACCCACTGTTCCAAGGCCGTCATTGAAAATAAGAAATTGTTCTTAACTTACTTGCCTAGTTAAATCAAATTAAAAAACTGTATTTAGTTGGGATTAACCTCAACACACTCTCTGCATGTACAGCTGCAACCTGGTAGACTTAATACAAAGAGATGTTCAAGTACTGTATTGTAGTCAACCTTTATATAATGTAGTCATTCATAATGTCATCTCTTTCCAAAGGAACAAAAAGGTATTAGCCGACAATAGAGGATGCAGTTGAAGATTCCTTGATGAATTTTGTCCAAATGGGAAAAACACCTGGAAAACAAGACTGAGAAATATATTTTTATTTTATTTTTATTTCGCCTTTATTTAACCAAGTTCTCATTTACAACTGCAACCTGGCCAAGATAAAGCAAAGCAGTGCAACAAAAACATGGGATAAACAAACATACAGTCAATAACACAATAGAAAAATCTGTATACAGTGTGTGCAAAAGAAGTAAGGAGGTAAGGCAATAAATAGGCCAATAGTGGCAAAGTAATTACAGTTTAGCATTTTACACTGGAGTGATATATGTGCAGACGAGGATGTGCAAGTAGAAATACTGGTGTGCAAAAGAGCAGAAAAACAAAAACAAATATGGGGATGAGGTAGTTGGTTGGATGGGCTATTTACAGATGGGCTGTGTACAGCTGCAGCAATCGGTAAGCTGCTTTGACAGCTGACGCTTAAAGCTAGTGAGGGAGATATAAGGCTCCAACTTCAGTGATTTTTGCAATTCCTTCCAGTCATTGGCAGCAAAGAACTGGAAGGAAAGGTGGCCAAAGTAAGTTTTGGCTTTGGGGATGACCAGTGAAATATACCTGCTGGAGCGAGTGCTACGGGTGAGTGTTGCTATGGTGACCAGTGAGCTGAGATAAGGCGGGGCTTTACCTAGCAAAGACCTAGATGACCTGGAGCCAGTGTGTCTGGCGGCGAATATGTAGCGAGGACCAGCCGACGAGAGCATACAGGTCGCAGTGGTGGGTAGTATATGGGCTTTGGTGACAAAACGGATGGCACTGTGATAGACTGCATCGAATTTGTTGAGTAGAGTATTGGAGGCTATTTTGTAAATGACATCGCCGAAGTCAAGGATCGGTAGGGTAGTCAGTTTTACGAAGGTGTGTTTGGCAGCATGAGTGAAGGAGGCTTTGATGCAAATAGGAAGCCCGATTCTAGATATGCATTGCTGCTTCTCCCCAAGCTTTAGTAAACAGCGACTGGAGAGCAGTACAGTTCTAGTATGTACACAACAGAATAGTACAGTTCTATGTACACAACAGAATAGTACAGTTCTATGTACACAACAGAATAGTACAGTTCTATGTACACAACAGAATAGTACAGTTCTATGTACACAACAGAATAGTACAGTTCTATGTACACAACAGAACAGTACAGTTCTATGTACACAACAGAATAGTACAGTTCTATGTAGACAACAGAATAGTACAGTTCTATGTAGACAACAGAATAGTACAGTTCTATGTACACAACAGAATAGTACAGTTCTATGTACACAACAGAATAGTACAGTTCTATGTACACAACAGAATAGTACAGTTCTATGTAGACAACAGAATAGTTGCAGATCCGAGAAAATAAGTGTATGAAATGCTCCTGGCTATCTTGGTGTACCTCTGAGGATTTAACGGGACTTACTTGACTAAAGCTCATAGGCAGATGATGAATGTCCTCCATCTCACTCTGTTCGGGGAAGTTTTTCCAGATGGGTGGTTCACTTTTGGAGTGACTAAGGTGATGACAGGACGACATAAACTGTATCTGGGAAAGTATACACATTCTAGTTATCAGATTCACATGGAATTGTTGTGCAATTTAGATTTTTGATATTGAAACTGTTTGTTAGGAGATGAAATGTAATTTTAGCTTCCAATTGAGAGAATTGGGTTTTCATAAGGAAAGAGCCCTTCTCAATCAGTGGCCCGCCCCTGTGAAGAGACATGGGTTATAAACGATGAAACACACCCCTCTACACTATATCAGCCTTTGACGAAAAGATAACCAGTCTGTTCCGGGTACGTGAGGTCTGCAGCCTCTGCGTTAAAAGGACTAACCTGTCAAGTACAGAACTAAGCCAACCTCAGCGTGAGCTTTGGTTGTGAATGGTATGAACTTTGAACTCTTATTCACGACAGAAGTGATACTTCCTAGGCGTTGAGTGAGCAGCGGCCGCTGTAAACGTGGGCTAGGAAAGGGACGGACGACGTATCCAGTCTAACACACAACGAATATACTACAACGTATCCATTTTACCACCAGTGACATTCTTCCGAGGACAGGAAGATCTCTGTTGGCCAACCCGGCCAGCATCTACGACCAATCTACCGAAGCGCAGCTCAGAGTAAATATTTATTGCATTTTCCTTTTCCAAATGGACGGTAATTTAGAATGCATACGATAATATATTTATGATGGCATAGCTGCAGTCTTTGTTCCTCAGTCTTCCCGCTCTTTCATTCAAGCCCAACCCCCTTTCTTTGTGTAACAAGCCGCCATGCCGGTTTAGCCCACTAGGGCACATTCTCCTATCATTTCCTTGTAACCATATCTGTTTTGTTATGCATTTCTGTGAATTACTTAGATTAGTAAATAAATGATTTTAAGACAATTGATGTATGGATGACTCAGTGAAGACTGGGTTCGTGCAGATAACCAACAATTTACGACGTTTAGAATGAGATTGACGTGAGGTAAAAACACATCATTAATGAGGAGACAAATCAATCAGATATTATAATATCTGAAAGTTATAATAGTAAAATTATAACTTTGTAATCTGAATATTTTCCTTGGTGCCCCGACCTTCTAGTTAATTACAGTTACACGATTAATCAGTTTAATCGGCGTAATAATAATTAAAGAGAGTTATTTGATAAACATGTCTTCCATTTTAATGATGCCAAAGACACAACATTATTGGAGCCTCCGTGGAATCTAAGATAGAATTGGACTTTGCTGTGGAATTCTATATATCAATTGTGCAAACAGAATTGTACAAACAGGCTGCTATGTATACAAATTGGTTGTGTGTGTATTCCCATTGGAACAAGCTATTTTGAGCCTCCGGTTCGTATGTCGATAGCAATGAGGGATAAATTCCAGATTTAGTTCGTTAGGCCAAACGGTACTATTTCTGTCGGTCAATATTAATTTCTAAAGCAAGGGCACAGAGCCAGTAAGGTTAGAAATTAGAAGATATCTGTTCGGTGACCGAGCCGAACTATTCGCCTACCGCACTAAGACAGTGGGCAGACCACATGCGTATCTGTATTTATGTACCGTGTCACTCCGGTCAACATACATGCTAGCAAAGTATGCCGAATGGGTTAATGTGAGACGTCATTAGTAAACCCACCCTTTTTGTGAGAGGACCCTATTTTTGTGCTTGGAAGTGATATTTCTGAACAAAGTAGGAATAGCTGGCACTTGATGCTAAGCTAAACAAAGGGGAAATTATTTCCTCTTCCTGTGCCCCGTTTAAATCCCACTGCCTTTTGTACTTCCGTTTCATTTCAGCATTCTGCATCACTGGTGGTGAAGAATCGCCAGTACATCTCTAGGGGAAATCCAAACGTGGAGCACGGTAACATATCCAGACAATCACAATTGACTGGATATGACGTCTCATTCAATTTAACCTCTTGAGGATACCCTAGGATAGGGGCGCCACAGCGCATTTTGAAAAAAAATCGTTCCCATTTTCAACGGCCTACTAATCAAACTCAGAAGATAGGGCATGCATATACTTATTATATATGGATAGAAAACACTCTAAAGTTTCTAAAACTGTTTGAATGGTGTCTGTGAGTATAACAGAACTCAAATGGCAGTCAAAACCCGAGACCGATTGAAACAAGAAGTGGAATTCTGAATTGTGGACTTGACTTCTCATCTTTCCTTATTAATCACACCGTTAACCATGGTTCAGTGAGCACTTCCTATTGCTTCCACTAGATGTCGCCAGTCCTTTCACAGTGGTTTGAGCCTTATAGAGTCAAAACTCAGTGAATGACACGAGTTTGAAATTGGTCACAGGGGATGGGCCATCACCATTATGACGCCGGCGGCCATGTCTGCCCCCACCTTTGGAAACGGTTTTAAAGGCCATGACATCATCCCCCTCGAATCTTATTGGCTCTCTTGGTGTTGGAGGCCCTGAAGATTTATTTTATACAACGTTTGACATGTTTGAACGAACCTACATGCGCGAGGATTGCTTTTATTCTGAACTTCAGAGCTGCGCTTGGAGAGAGCCATAGGACGCGCTACCAACATCAGGCTAATGGAACGTGAAGTATGGACTTTTTGACCGAAAATACATCTGTTGTGGACCTGGGATGCTTTCTGATGAAGACAACTAAAGGTAGGCGATTATTGACAATATTATAGAAGATGAGATGGTTCATGCTGTTGCGTCCAAGATGGCGCCGAGCTCTGTATATTAGCTCATTTTCTGAGTATCGCATCTCCTTTTATCGCAAAGTGTGATTACCCAGTAAAGTTAATTTAAAATCTGGTATGACGGGTGTTCTCAAGAGATATTCATCTATAAATGTTAGATTGACAATATACATTTAAAAAATCGTTATAGTATAGCAATTTATTGAAATGTAGCATTGTTTACCGGGACGCTTTTGAGGGGAAATTAGGTAGTCAACGTCAGACAGAGATGTAAAATGCTGTTTTTATATATAAATATGACCTTTATTGAACAAAAGAATGCATGCATTGTATAACATGATGTCCTAGGGGTGCCATCTGATGAAGTTTGTAAAAGGTTAGTGCTGCATTTAGCTGTTTATTGATTATATGTGATGCAAGTGGTTGGTCGGAAAATGGCTATGAAGCTGCTTTTTACGATGGACTCATCTAATATAATCTAATGATTTGCTTTTCCTGTAAAACCTTTTTGAAATCGGACGACGTGGGTCGATTCAGGAGAGGTGTATCTATAAAAAAATATATATATATATTATTTAAAAAAAAAAAAAATTATGATATTTTTTTAATGCTAATTGGCGATATGATTTTTCGCTGGATTTTGATCCCGCTAACGGGATCAGATGCTGAAGAGGTTTTAACTAACAAGTGAAATTGCCAGATTTACCTTTTCAAGTGGATCTTTTAAATAATATCCAAATTGAGACAAGATTAACCTGTTAGGGCTAGGGGGCAGCATTGACACGGCTGGATAAAAAACATACCCGATTTAATCTGGTTACCACTCCTACTCAGTAACTAGAATATGCATATACTTATTACATATGGATAGAAAACACCCTAAATTTTCTAAAACTGTTTGAATGGTGTCTGTGAGTATAACAGAACTCAAATGGCAGGTCAAAACCTGAGAGATTCCTTTACAGGAAGTGGCCTGTCTGACCATTTCTGGAACTTCTTTGCCATCTCTATCATTTACTAAGGATCTCTGCTCTAACGTGACACTTCCCACGTCGTCCATAGGCTCTCATAGCCCGGGAAAAAGAGAATGTCGTCATTCCAGCCCCAGGCTGAAACACATTATCGCCTTTCTCAAGTGGCCCATCAAGAGACACTAGCTTATGCGCGTGACCCCGACCGCCCCGCCTTTGGGATTTTTTCCTCTGTTTGCCGAAAAGGAGATTCCCTGTCGGAATTTTACCGCTTTTCTACGAGAAAAATGACGTAAAAATTGATTTTAAACAGCGGTTGACATGCTTCGACGTACGGCAATTGAATACTTTGAATTTTATTGTCAGGAATTGCGCCAAGCGCGACACTTCTTTACTATTTCGGATAGTGTCTGGAGCATACGAACAAAACGCCGCTATTCGGATATAACGATGGATTATTTTGGACCAAACCAACATTTGTTATTGAAGTAGACGTCCTGGGTGTGCATTCTGACGAAGACAACAAAAGGTAATGACATTTTTATAATAGTAAATATGATTATGGTGAGTGCTAAACTTGCCGGGTGTCTAAATAGCGAGCCCGTGATGCCTGGGCTATATACTTAGAATATTGCAAAATGTGCTTTCACCAAAAAGCTATTTTAAAATCGGACATATCGAGTGCATAGAGGAGGTCTGTATCTATAATTCTTAAAATAATTGTTATGCTTTTTGTGAACGTTTATCGTGAGTAATTTAGTAAAATGTTAGCGAATTCCCCGTAAGTTTGCGGGGGTATGCTAGTTCTGAACGTCACATGCTAATGTAAAAAGCTGGTTTTTGATATAAATATGAACTTGATTGAACAAAACATGCATGTATTGTATAACATAATGTCCTAGGGTTGTCATCTGATGAAGATCATCAAAGGTGAGTGCTGCATTTAGCTGTCTTCTGGGTTTTGGTGACATTATATGCTGGCTTGAAAAATGGGTGTCTGATTATTTCTGGCTTGGTACTCTGCTGACATAATCTAATGTTTTGCTTTCGTTGTAAAGCCTTTTTGAAATCGGACAGTGTGGTTAGATTAACGAGAGTCTTATCTTTAAATGGCTGTAAAATAGTCATATGTTTGAGAAATTGAAGTAATAGGATTTTGAAGATTTTGAAAATCGCGCCACAGGCTGGCAGTGGATGTTACGTAGGTGGGACGAATTCGTCCCGCCGGTCCCATAGAGGTTAACTTTTTCCAAACTTAACTTAGATGAAGCAAGGCTCTCAGGTTAATTGAAAGTTAATTCCCAGATAGCCTATACAGGTTTAATTTATCATAAATAGATTAATCAGTAAAATCTGCTTTAGCAAAGCACATTCAGTAAAACCCATTACTGACGGGAGTGAATCCCATGTGGCTTCGGATATGGGAGCGTATACCATAGCGGCGAATTAAACTACATTACCTTATGATAATCCAGCAATCTCAATTGCTTGGGTATCATTGTCTCATTCAATTTATTTATTTAAATTGTCGAACATACCTTTCTAGGTTCTTCTAATTAAATGAGACAACTTAAACTTTGCAATAGTAACCTATATGAACCAACTTCCCAGGTTAATTTAAAGTTTAATTCCCAGATAGCCTATCCAGGTATGATTAATCATTATCCTTGATTAATTCAATTTGCTTTTGCAAATTCATTCACGTCCAACTCCCACAGTACTGTACAGTACTGATGGTTCATTAACGTCTATAAAGAGATTAAATTCGTCTTTGCAGTTTTCCACATTCCAAAACCAAATTTTGGAAAATTAGGAAAAACATTTTTCCTTTCAAATGTTCTAATAATGTGCAAGCTATCCGAGGGGAAGTCCCCACTCGCCCGCTAATTAGTGAACCTCCACCCGTAAATGGATTGATCTCTGACCTCAGCAGCAATACCAACCCTAATTATGCCATTAGTGGAAAAGCAGACAAAGCTTTCCAAAATCAACCATCGGGCGCAGGCCTCGTGAAGGTTCTCTCCAGTCTAGCCCTGATGTCTTGCCATCCGAGATTGGCATCTGTCCAATACCGCAGTGCACAGCTGAAGCACGAGCAGGTAACGGTAGACATAAAGGGACAGGTGAAGAAAACCTGGAAACCAATGACAAATGCAGAAAAGGGAAAACTTCAGCTTGCTATGGAACTGAGCTTGAAAACTGAACAATTAAATGTAATTGCAAAAACGTATGATGATGAACAAGCACAAGCTCTTCAACAAAATCGTCTTCTACAGGAACAAAATCATATGCTACAGGAACAACTCGATTTAGCCAAAACTAAATATGATGATGTCCACGCCAAACTAGATAAATCTGAAGAGTCATCACTGAATCTCTCGCTCCGTACTCAAGACCTCTATCTGCAAACCATGACAGATACGTTTCAGACCGAAAGGAGCATGTGTGACACTCACGTGTACAAAATCAGTACTCTAAGCGCTCAAGTGGACTCTGCAATGCAGCAGAATACCTCCCTTAGGTACCATCTGGAGGAAATCCAGAATGGTCACGCTCTACAAGCGCGACAACCCATCCAAGCAACCGGAGCCCTGAACTCACAGGAGTAAAGACGATAGGTTTCAGACCTTGCCTCCCTCATGTGTCCCTCAGTCTTCTCCTCTTAGCCCTTCGGCACTGAGTAATATGGAGCCTCTTGGCCAACAACAAGGCTTGGCTTCTCCTCTTGGCCTTTCGGCTCCAATCTCTCCACAGTATGAAGCCAACCCTCTCCGCCCGCTTGGCGCAGAATACCTTGACAAACTCGTCAAGAATTTCCCCACCTTTGACCCGTTCCAGGTCAGCCAAACGATACTGAGACGTTCCTAGCTGACATAGAGGATGCGTTGGATGGCTACCCGAACGCTACGGGTTCTGACAGGGTTTACCTGTTGAAGCGAACATCGAATAGACACGTGACAAGGTTCATTCGTCTCCAACAGCAACACGCTTAACTTGCCACAGCTTTGAAATTATTGTTCAGTGGTTCTGCGACTCGAAAACACGATAGCTCACTGGCTAACACCGTCAAACAAACTTGGAACGAACACCCACAAGCTTACTATCATAGGCTTCGTTCAGCTTACTTTGGCCTGTTCACGGAAACAGGAATGGAAGAGCTGTTACCATTCAAACAAATGTTTCTGTCGAACATGTATGTCACCTTCATTACCTACTTGGGCCCTGCAGCCCACGTTGGCTTGCCTATCTTACAACTCAGAGAGCTTGCAAGCACAGCTTTTGAGGCATCAATAGCTCGCAACACAAAGAGCCCTGACCACTCGGTTTTGAAGTTTGACCAGGAGCTCTCACTCCAGTTAGAGGGTGCATTATCAGGTATTGGAGCGTTGAAAGGTGGCGACAACAACGGTTTCTACCACGAAACCACAAATCCAATAACCGCCGCAGTCGAAATAACTGTAAAGTACGTCACCTTCAAAACGACTACTGCTACAATCGACCTGTTACGCTACGTTCCTGCACCCAACCCACACAAAGTGTCAGAGCACAAGGGTAACAAAGGGTTGAAGGACGATCAAAACGTAGACCAATGTTCTCCAGAAGTTCCACTACGTGAAGAACTAAAGCGAGAAACATTTGAGAAAAGGGTAAAAGATAAGTCACAAGGACTAGACAGGGAATTACCGGACACCAGGTCCGCAGGAATTAACACCCATAGCAAGGATGTTAAAATTCAAATCTCTCTCGCTCTCACTCAAGACCCTATCCAGGGCCCGCTTGATCAAATAACAAGCCCACGGGCTTTGTCTATAGACTCTGATACAAAGGTTGCAAAGAAAAAGGTCAAACGCTTCGTTAATGCCAAGCCCACTCAAAATCTGAAAAGTCAATCTGCTTCCACTTTGAACAGAAATGACACATCACGTCGTTGCGAACGACCACTCCACTTTGTGGGGAATATGTCCACTAAACACGAATCGAAACGACCATACCTGTAAACAGTCCTGGAGGACTGCTTAACTTGTCATGCGCTAATTGATTCGGGTGCGACAATATCACTCATCTATCAAACATTGTTCGATGATCTCAAAAGGGCTTTGAAGCCAACTAAACGTTGGTTAAAAGTGGAACGATGCGACACTACACTTCGAGGGGTCACTCAGACTACCTCGCCTCTCACATTGAGAGTCATGCTGAAACTTCACTTCCAGGACGTATCGCTCGTTCACCCTGTGTATGTTACCAGCCTCGAAACTGTACCCCTGCAACTGGGAGCAGACTTGATGGATCGGTTACTCCCATTGATGGATTGGAAAACCAACCAGGTATGTTCACAGGCCACAGTGCCTTCTCCACTGACCACACTGTCTTCCCCTAACGCTAGCTGCAACGCAGTCATTCCACGAGGGGTATCTGTCGAAAGCACCCCTTGGGAAAAAGACGTTTAGAGACCTCTTGGTGCAGAATCCGATCCAAGGAGATATTACGATATCTCGACACATTCCATTAGCCAATCTGATTGACCAGTCTTTTCATGATTTTGAGCCAGCTGTCTCTGTGAATAAGCAACTTCCCTCCTCCTTGCAGTCGTGCAATACGGTAGTTGAGATGAACTTCTATTGCCCTTCGAACACTTCCGCAAGCACTGCGGCCGTCGCAGTAAGAAAAACATCGATGCGCAGAGTATACTCTGCTTCCGATGATACACCTTCCGCTTTGTGAGGGACTGTCAACCCTTACAATGACACTAATGGCGTCAGTCCAGCAACTGACCCGATGACTCCCACTGGTGAAACACTTTGCGATATCACAGACCGATATCCTCATCTCAGTTTGCAGGTACTGAAGAGGTTGCCACATGCGGACGCGGTGGTGACTGACTGACCTCGACAGCCACTGAGGGTGTTGAAGCACAAACACCAGGAGATTTGGTTGAAAGGTTACAGCTATTCTCATAATTACACGGCCACTGACAACTCGTACATATGGTCCAACCTTTTCGTTTGTGCCTCGAACACCAACTACACCCGCTGGTGGGGGGTCCCGAGACAGAAAGGGGGGGAATAGTAGCCCAGACCCATGATGAGCCTCATCGAGGCCGGTGGGGGGGTCGAGACTACGGACAACACCGTACGAGGCCGCCAGAGCATAAATCAAATCTAGTTGTAAACTCTCCTATGAGAACAGTGAGGAGCAGACAGGCCCCTAGACGGGGATTATCTTAGAACACATCTAAGATAGTACTGAGGTGTACCACACTGGTCGTAAAGGAAGTCCAGTGGACTTGTCCACCTCCAAAACAAATGGCAACAATAATTATTCCTTGCCATGTGTAGGTTCAACTACAATACAACTAGTAATATGCTCCAATCATGTGTTCCAGTAGATAATATTTCAGAATAAATCTGTAGGACAACTGGACCCCTTGAGTACCAGTACCAATACCACAGTCAGTCCAGCAACACTCAGTAAGAGGATTAGTAACCTCACAAGTTAAATTGCTATTGATAATAGCGACATAGGAGTCACTTGGAGTGCAACACAGGGAAGGGAATCTCCATTGCACTCTTCCAATGGTTAACACACGCCACTAATAAATAAGAACCCTCCGTTCAGGAGAAAAGTTATTAGAAGTCATGAACCATGATCACACCGCGTACGACTGGTCTAATACTTAGAGTACTTCCGTCGTGAGGTTAACTCCTCCGTGGATAACATAGCTATGAAATAGACTTCTTCATACCTACCGCCACTACAATAGTGGAAGACACAGTGACTGGTAGTAAAACCACTACAGACTCCCTTGACACCAATTCTGACTGACCTCCAGGCATTGACCTGAAAATGACCTGACAACGTCAGACTCATTCTGAACAAGTTGTAATCTGCCAGGATACTTGGTTTTCTTCCCTTGACATGAGCGCTTGTGTAAGCATAAACGCACATGCACAACGGAACATCCAATTAGGATTCATGCTAGGATCACTTAAGGGTCCGAGCAAAATACCAGCCTTAGTAAAGTTGAACATTTATTTTGAGGCCTTTAACTCTACAGCTACAGCACTCACCAGTTTTGTTCTCAGAAGTCCATAGGTCATCCCTGTAGACTGCCCAAAACTAGTGCCTTACAGCTGTAGACTCATATAGTTGTCAACTTAGGATAGTACCCCAAGCACCACCCGCAAATTAGGAAAGCCCTAGATATGACATTAGACAATGCCATGATAGGGTCATTTAGCCAAGACCATGGACGTAGATAGAATACAGTCCAATTAGATGATTAAGGTGGCATAACTATATTTTGTTTTGTTTATGCTTTCATTCATTTTGTTTCATTTTCTTCGGCACATAGAAAGTGATAGAGCCATAAACAACTCCCCCATACAACCATCAGTTAGTGCCACAACACCGCTCATTTGGGAGGAAATGTAATAATATATTTCATGAGTGTGTGTGCGTTGTTAACATCTGCCTAAGTTACTGCCCAGATATTCCAGTCTGGACGACCAGACGACGGGTCCGGAACGGCGATCCCAATCCGGACATCCACTGCCGAGCCATGGAACGGACTTCTTCATTTGCAGAGACCCTACCGGGTCGACCACCAGAGGGCGGACTGCAACAGCAACCACCAACTGGACATCTGCTGCCCAGCCTTGGAGCGGACTTCTTCATTTGCAGACACCCTATTTGGTTGTGAATAGTATGAACTTTGAACTCTTATTCACTACAGAAGTGATACTTCCTAGCCGTTGAGTTAGCAGCGGCCGCTGTAAACGTGGGCTAGGAAAGGACGGACGACGGATCCAGTCTAACAGACGGACGAAGATACCACCACGTATCCAATTTACCACCAGAGACATTCTTCCGAGGACAGGAAGATCTCTGTTTGCCAACACGGCCAGCATCTATGACCAATCTACCCGAAGCGCAGCTCAGAGTAAATATTTATTGCATTTTCCTTTTCCAAATGGGTGGTAATTTAGAATGCATAAGATACTGTATTTATGATGGCATAGCTGCAGTCTTTGTTCCTCAGTCTTCCCGCTCTTTCATTCAAGCCCAACCCCCTTTCTTTGTGTAACAAGCCTCATACAGGTTCCGTCCACCAGGACGTTTTCTGTATGACATAATTTGTATTTACATTTACGTCATTTAGCAGACGCTCTTGTATATGTAATTCTGTGTGATTAATTAGGTATTCGGTAAATAAATTATTAAACCCATTTTTGTATTGCTGATTTAACTTGTTAGCCAGGGTTCATGAAGATAACCAAGAATTTACAACTTTCATATGAGACTGACAATGAGGTGATGATTAATATTGACTTCTATCGATGTAAAATATTACTAGGTCTTTCAGAGTTTATTCGGAAGATAATGGCTCTATAAACACTCTTCCGTGGTGTCCCGACTTTCTAGTTAATGACATTTACATGATTAGCTAATCAGGTGATAGTAATTACAGGATAGCATGTCATATCACTTCATCCGGCATAGCCAAAGACATGAAAGCAGAGAGAGAGAGCAGAAAGAGAGAGAGCAGAGAGGGCATAGCCAAAGACACGAAAGCAGAGAGAGAGAGCAGAAAGAGAGAGAGCAGAGAGGGCAAAGAGAGAACAGAGAGAGAGAGAGCAGAGAACAGAGAGAGAGCAGAGCAGAGAGAGCAGAGAACAGAGAGACAGAGAGAGAGCAGAGAGCAGAGAACAGAGAGCAGAGAGGAGAGAGAGAGAGAGCAGGCTGAGAGAGCAGAGAGAGAGAGCAGAGAGAGAGCAGAGAGAGAGCAGAGAGAGCAGGGAAAGCAAAGAGCAGAGAGAGAGAGTGCAGGGAAAGCAGAGAGCAGAGAGAGAGCAGAGAAAGAGAGAGAGCAGAGAGAGAGAGCAGAGAACAGAGAGAAAGAGAGAGAGAGAGAGAGCAGGCTGAGAGAGCAGAGAGAGAGAGAGAGAGCAGGGAAAGCAAAGAGCAGAGAGAGAGAGTGCAGGGAAAGCAGAGAGCAGAGAGAGCAGAGAGAGAGCAGAGGGAGAGAGAGCAGAGGGAGAGAGAGCAGAGGGAGAGAGAGCAGAGGGAGAGAGAGCAGAGAGAGAGCAGAGAAAGAGAGAGAGCAGCAGAGCAGAGAGCATTGAGAGCAGAGAGAGCAGCAGAGCAGAGAGCAGAGAGAGCAGAGAACAGAGAGAAGAGCGAGAGAGCAGGCTGAGAGAGCAGAGAGAGAGCAGAGAGAGCAGGGAAAACAAAGAGCAGAGAGAGAGTGCAGGGAAAGCAGAGAGCAGAGAGAGCAGAGAGAGAGCAGAGAAAAGAGAGAGAGCAGCAGAGCAGAGAGAGCAGAGAGAGAGAGCAGAGAGCAGAGAGTAAGAAGAGAGCAGAGGGAGAGAGAGAGCAGAGAGAGAGAGCAGGCTGAGAGAGCACAGAGAGAGCAGAGAACAGAGATTGAGAACAGAGCAGAGAGTGAGAAGAAAGAGGACAGAGAGAGCAGAGAGAGAAAGCAGAGAGAGAGCAGAGAGAGAGCAGAGAGAGCAGAGGGCAGAGAGAGAGCAGAGAGAGAGAGCAGAGCAGAGAGCAGGCTGAGAGAGCAGAGAGAGAGCAGAAAGAGCGGAGAGCAGGCTTAGAGAGCAGAGAGAGAGAACATAGAGTGAGAGAGAGCAGAGAGCAGAGAGATAGAGAGCAGAGAGCAGAGAGAGAGAGCAGAGAGCAGATAGAGAGAGCAGAGAGCAGAGAGAGAGCAGATAGAGAGCAGAGAGCAGATAGCTGAGATAGCAGAGAGAGAGTGCAGAGAGGGCAAAGAGCAGAGAGAGCAGAGAGCAGAGAGAGAGAGCGGCAGAGCAGAGAGCAGAGAGAGCAGAGAGAGCAGAGAGAGCAGAGAGCAGAGAGAGAGCAGAGAGCAGAGAGAGCAGATAGAGAGCAGAGAGTAGAGAGAGAGATCAGAGAGAGAGCAGAGAGAGCAGAGATAGTAACCCTGCATCACAACACTCTGTTGCTATAGTAGCCCTGCATCACAACACTCTGTTGCTATAGTAACCCTGCATTACAACACTCTGTTGCTATAGTAGCCCTGCATCACAACACTCTGTTGCTACAGTAACCCTGCATCACAACACTCTGTTGCTATAGTAACCCTGCATCACAACACTCTGTTGCTATAGTAACCCTGCATCACAACACTCTGTTGCTATAGTAACCCGGCATCACAACACTCTGTTGTACATATTTAATTGTTTTCTATTTCATTTCATATTTGTTTCATGTAACCAGTCGCAGGTTAACGTCAACCTGACAGAGGCAATGTAAAATCAATAACTAAACTGTTTTCACAATTAACATGCCTTTTCTTGTTTCAAGTATGTTTTATTATGAAAAGTACAATATATCCTTGTATACCTGTTCAACTATGGAGCGTATGTCCATATATAATTATACAATTTGTTATTCAACATAAAAGACAACAAATGATCACATTGGTATTTTAACAGTGTTATTGTAAGAGGTCCTGGGTCAAGGTCATCACAATTATAGGAAGATGCGCATGTGTGTGTGTGTGTGTAAGAGTGTGTCCAGTGTGTGTGTCAGTCCAGTGTGTGTGTGTGTGTGGGTCCAGTGTGTGTGTGAGTCCAGTGTGTGTCCAGTGTGTGTGTGAGTCCAGTGTGTGTGTGAGTCCAGTGTGTGTATGAGTCCAGTGTGTGTGTTTGTGTCCAGTGTGTGTGTGTGTGTGTGTGTCCAGTGTGTGCGTGTATCCAGCGTGTGTGTGTGTTTGTCCAGTGTGTGTGTGTGTGTGTGTCCAGTGTGTGTGAGTCCAGTGTGTGTGTATGTATGTGTGTGTGTGTGTGTCCAGTGTGTGTGTGGTGTGTGTGTGTGTGTGTGTGTCAGTCCAGTGTGTGTGTGTGTGTGTGTGTGTGTGTGTGTGTGTGTTTGTCCAGTGTGTGTGTGTGTTTGTCCAGTGTGTGTGTGTCCTGTGTGTGTGTTTGTCCAGTGTGTGTGTGTGTGTGTGTTTGTCCAGTGTGTGTGTGTGTGTGTGTTTGTCCAGTGTGTGTGTGTTTTTGTCCAGTGTGTGTGTGTGTGTGTCCAGTGTGTGTGTGTGTGTGTGTATCCAGTGTGTGTGTGTGTGTGTCCAGTGTGTGTGAGTCCAGTGTGTGTGTATGTATGTGTGTGTGTGTGTCCAGTGTGTGTGTGGTGTGTGTGTGTGTGTGTGTGTGTCAGTCCAGTGTGTGTGTGTGTGTGTGTGTCCAGTGTGTGTTTGAGTCCAGTGTGTGTTTGTGTCCAGTGTGTGTGTGTGTGTCCAGTTTGTCTGTGAGATCAGTGTGTGTGTGTTTTTGTCTAGCGTGTGTGTCCAGTGTGTATGTGTGTATCCAGTGTGTGTGTGTGTGTGTGTGTTTGTCCAGTGTGTGTTTGTTTGTCCAGTGTGTGTGTGTTTGTCCAGAGTGTGTGTGTGTCCTGTGTGTGTGTGTCCTGTGTGTGTGTGTGTGTGTCCTGTTTGTTCAGTGTGTGTGTGTGTGTGTGTGTGTGTGTGTGTGTCCAGTGTGTGTGTGTGTGTCCAGTGTGTGTGTGTCCTGTGTGTGTGTTTGTCCAGTGTGTGTGTGTGTTTGTCCAGTGTGTGTGTGTGTGTGAGTCCAGTGTGTGTGTGTCCAGTGTGTGTGTGTGTGTGTGTATCCAGTGTGTGTGTGTGTCCAGTGTGTGTGAGTCCAGTGTGTGTGTATGTATGTGTGTGTGTGTGTGTGTCCATGTGTGTGTGTGTGTGTGTGTGTGTGTGTGTGTGTGTGTGTGTGTGGATGTGTGTATGTATGTGTGTGTATGTGTTTGACCAGGTGTGTGTGTGTGTGTGTGTGTGTGTGTGTGTGTGTGTGTGTGTGTGTGTGTCCAGTGTGTGTTTGAGTCCAGTGTGTGTTTGTGACCAGTGTGTGTGTGTGTTTGTCCAGTGAGTGTGTGTGTGTGTTTTTGTCTAGCGTGTGTCCAGTGTGTGTGTGTGTGTGTGTGTGTTTGTTCAGTGTGTGTTTGTCCAGTGTGTTTGTCCAGTGTGTGTGTGTGTGCGTGTTTGTCCAGTGTGTGTGTGTGTGTATGTGTGTGTATCCATGTGTGTGTGTGTGTGTGTGTGTGTGTGTGTGTGTGTGTGTGTGTGTGTGTGTATCCAGTGTGTGTGTGTGTGTGTGTTTGTTCAGTGTGTGTTTGGCCAGTGTGTTTGTCCAGTGTGTGTGTGTGTGCGTGTTTGTCCAGTGTGTGTGTGTGGTGTGTGTGTGTGTGTGTGTTGGTGTGGGTCCGGGTGTGTGTGTGTGTGTGTGTGTGTGTTGGTGTGGGTCCAGTTATGTGTGTGTGTGTGTGTGTGTGTGTGTGTCCAGTGTGTGTGTGTGTGTGTCCAGTGTATGTGTGTGTGTGTGTGTGTGTGTGTGTGTGTGTGTGTGTGTGTGTGTGTGTGTGTGTGTGTGTGTGTGTGTGTGTGTGTGTGTGTGTGTGTGTGTGTGTGTGTGTTGGTTATTATTTCAGGGATACTGAGGAGTCTTCATCATAATAAACTCCAAAGCCTGGAATGAGGGGCTCAGTGAATGTGGAGGTGAATGTGATCAGGTGGGTCAGTGTGTCAGAGGAGGCTCTATAGAAGGACAGAGTGCCGGCTAGCCAGTCCAGATACACTCCAACTCTGTGGGGGCTGGAGGAGGGGACGTCTATGGCAGTGTCATTATTATTGTGCCAGGCAATGTAACTGTTGTCATGGCAGAACAGACTCCAGGTCTTGTTATTCCATCCAAGCCAACAGTCCTTACCCCTTCCTCTCCTGCTGATTCCTTTATATGTCACTCCTATATCAGCCCCCCCACTCCACTCTACCTCCCAGTAACAGCGCCCAGTCAGACCCTCTCTACACAGCACCTGTCCACAGTCCTCAAATCTCTCTGGGTGATCAGGATACGGCTGCCTCTCTCTCCTACATGTCACCTTTCTGTTCTCCTCAGACAGAGAGAGGTGTCTGTCTACTGTGTTTGGGTCCAGTGTGAGATCACAGACATCTGATGGATGAAACCAGACACAATATTAGAAATCATCATCATTCACATTAGAATGTTAATAACTCACTTTTCACTAATTCATTTAATGTAGATGTTTCTAGGTATCAAAAGGAGAAGTTAAGGTAACTTGAGACTTGTTGAATGATCATATGTTATACTGTATGGTAATATAAAACACACTTATTCACATTAATTAAATACAAACACACACACACATTTCTTATGTAACATGAACGCGCCACACACACACAGATACACACATTGTCATATCAACTCTTTGTAAACGTTGGTGTCCCTGATTTCTGCTTCTGTAGAACTACAGCTGATATTTAATATGACTAAGTCAGTAATGATGGGGGTCTTTGACTTTGACTTAACTTGAATGAAGACTTATTCTTAGTCATATTCTTCACAGCAGTCAACACTCACATTTTCTAAGCCCAGGTTTCATTCTGTTCTCTCCACCATGTTCCACACTGTAGCGGTAAGCAGAAGAACAGACAGTCATTGAGGGATACACCTGAACTCACACACACACACACACACACACACACACACACACACACACACACACACACACACACACACACACACACACACACACACACACACTAGACACACAGGTCACTATATAACTTTGTCCAAGTGGTGGTCAGAATGTTTGCCTTAACTAGCCTGATAAGTCAAACATGTCTGATATGAACATTGACATAAACCCTCTACATACTTGAGTTTCTCCAGTCTGCAGTGTGGATCCTCCAGTCCAGCAGAGAGCAGTCTGACTCCTGAGTCTCCTGGGTGATTGTAGCTCAGATCCAGCTCTCTCAGGTGTGAGGGGTTTGACCTCAGAGCTGAGGCCAGAGAAGCACAGCCTTCCTCTGTGACTAGACAGCCTGACAGCCTGCAAAGAGAAAAATATAAACATTTTCATATATCAGTGTCATGAAACCTGCCATATCTATTCATGAATTGGTGTATCATTATTATAAATGATCAGAATATTACCTGTAAAAATAAAAACGTATAAATGTTAAACATTTGGTCCAATATTTCTTGAACGGAATGACTACATCAAGCTTGTGACTCAAACTCGTTGATAGCATTTGCAGTTTGTTTTGGGTTATGTTTTACCAAATTGTAACTGAAAGGTGGATGTTGACTGGAGTAATTTTCTTTATAAATTAGTAGATAACATGTTTCTAAACAATACAAAATTAATCCAGATGATGCCAAGATTAAGAAAAATCATCAATGAATCATGAATAATAATGAGAGGTAAAGTAACAGAGGCTACAACAAAACATGCTAACCTCTCACCATTACCAATAACAGAGGCTACAACAAAACATGCTAACCTCTCACCATTACCAATAACAGAGGCTACAACAAAACATGCTAACCTCTCTCCATTACCAATAACATAGGCTACAACAAAACATACTAACCTCTCACCATTACCAATAACAGAGGCTACAACAAAACATGCTAACCTCTTTCCATTACCAATAACAGAGGCTACAACAAAACATGCTAACCTCTCACCATTACCAATAACAGAGGCTACAAAAGAACATGCTAACCTCTCACCAATACCAATAACAGAGGATACAACTAAACATGCTAACCTCTCACCATTACCAATAAGAGTAATTATCGAGGTTAGCTAGCCAGCCCGCGACGCGACGCGACGCCGTTGTCCAGACTCCAGACTTAGTCAACACACCTAGTCATCATCAAACCCACTGCTAGCTAGCCAACCGTTACCGACTAGCAGCAAAGAAACTAGAAACTAATACATTACAACGGAACGATTGTGTAGTGTAGTGTTAGCTAGCTACATAGTTGTCTTTGTCATAGTTTGATAATTGTGTAGTTTAGAGTAATTATCGAGGTTAGCTAGCCAGCTATTTTCGTCCCCCGCGACGCAATTTTCCAAACCTAGCCAACTATTACCGACGAGCAGCATTGTAGAAACTAAATACATTACAAAGGAACGTCTTGATTAGTGTTATGTTAGCTAGCTACATAGTTGCTTTTGTATCATGATAAGGTGTAGTACTGAAACTATCGAGGTTACCTAGCCAGCTACACGTTCAAACAAAGTCAACAACGCAGCCACTACTAGCTAGCCTACTTCACCAGCCAGCAGTACTGTATCATTTTCGTCATTTTAGTCAATAAGATTTTTGCAACGTAAGCTTAACTTTCTGAACATTCAGACGTGGAGTCCACTTGTCATTCCAATCTCCTTTGCATTAGCGTAGCCTCTTCTGTAGCCTGTCAACTATGTGTCTGTCTATCCCTGTCTCTCCCCTCTGCACAGGCCATACAAACGCTTCACACCGCGTGGCCGCTGCCACTCTAACCTGGTGGTCCCAGCGCGCACGACCCACGTGGAGTTCCAGGTCTCGGCAGCCTCTGGAACTGCCGGTCTGCGGCCAACAAGGCAGAGTTCATCTTAGCCTATGCTACCCTCCAGTCCCTCGATTTCTTGGCGCTGACGGAAACATGGATTACCACAGATAACACTGCTACTCCTACTGCTCTCTCCTCGTCTGCCCACGTGTTCTCGCACACCCCGAGAGCTTCTGGTCAGCGGGGTGGTGGCATTGGGATCCTCATCTCTCCCAAGTGGACATTCTCTCTTTCTCCCCTGACCCATCTGTCTATCGCCTCCTTTGAATTCCATGCTGTCATAGTTACCAGCCCTTTCAAGCTTAACATCCTTATCATTTATCGCCCTCCAGGTTCCCTTGGAGAGTTCATCAATGAGCTTGACGCCTTGATAAGTTCCTTTCCTGAGGATGGCTCACCTCTCACAGTTCTGGGTGACTTTAACCTGTTATGGCTAGGGGGCAGTATTTTCACGGCTGGATAAAAAACGTACCCGATTTAATCTGGTTACTACTCCTGCCCAGTAACTAGAATATGCATATAATTATTGGCTTTGGATAGAAAACACTCCAAAGTTTCTAAAACTGTTTGAATGGTGTCTGTGAGTATAACATAACTCAAATGGCAGGTCAAAACCTGAGAGATTCCTTTACAGGAAGTGGCCTGTCTGACCATTTCTTGAACTTCTTTGCCATCTCTATGTTTTACAAAGGAACTCTGCTCTAACGTGACACTTCCTACGTCTTCCATGGGCGCTCAGAGCCTGGGAAAAACCTGAATGTCGTCATCCCAGCCCCAGGCTGAAACACATTATCGCCTTTCTCAAGTGGCCGATCAAGGGACTGTGGGCTTAGGCGCGTGCCCTGGCCGCCCCGTCTTTGTGATTTTTCCTCTGTTTGCCGAAAAGGAGATTCCCGGTCGGAATATTATCGCTTTTTTACAAGATAAATTGCATAATAATTGATTTTAAACAGCGGTTGACATGCTTCGAAGTACGGTAATGGAATATTTCGATTTTTTTTGTCACGAATTGCACCATGCGCACGACCCTGATTTAACATTTCGGATAGTGTCTGGGACGCACGAACAAAACGCCGCTATTCGGATATAACGATGGATTATTTTGGACCAACCCAACATTTGTTATTGAAGTAGCAGTCCTGGGAGTGCATTCTGACCAAGACAACAAAAGGTAATCAAACTTTTATAATAGTAAATCTGATTTTGGTGAAGGCTAAACTTGCCGGGTGTCTAAATAGCGAGCCCGTGATGGCTGGGCTATGTACTTAGAATATTGCAAAATGTGCTTTCACCAAAAAGCTATTTTAAAATCAGACATATCGAGTGCATAGAGGAGTTCTGTATCTATAATTCTTAAAATAATTGTTATGCTTTTTGTGAACGTTTATCGTGAGTAATTTAGTAAATTGTTAGTAAATTCCCCGGAAGTTTGCTAGTATGCTAGTTCTGAACGTCACATGCTAATGTAAAAAAGCTGTTTTTTGATATAAATATGAACTTGATTGAACAAAACATGCATGTATTGTATAACATAATGTCCTAGGTGTGTCATCTGATGAAGATCATCAAAGGTTAGTGCTGCATTTAGCTGTCTTCTGGGTTTTTGTGACATTATATGCTAACTTGAAAAATGGGTGTCTGATTATTTCTGGCTTGGTACTCTGCTGACATAATCTAATGTTTTGCTTTCGCTGTAAAGCCTTTTTGAAATCGGACAGTGTGGTTAGATAAAGGAGAGTCTTGTCTTTAAAATGCTGTGAAATAGTGATATGTTTGAAAAATGTAAGTTTTTGTATTTTTGAGGAATTTGTCATTCGCGCCACGCCTATCATTGGATATTGGAGCAGGTCTTCCGCTAGCGGAACGTCTAGATGTAAGAGGTTAACCTCCCCACGTCTACCTTTGACTCATTCCTCTCTGCCTCCTTCTTTCCACTCCTCTCCTCTTTTGACCTCACCCTCTCACCTTCCCCCCCTACTCACAAGGCAGGCAATTCGCTTGACCTCATCTTTACTAGATGCTGTTCTTCCACTAATCTCATTGCAACTCCCCTCCAAGTCTCCGACCACTACCTTGTATCCTTTTCCCTCTCGCTCTCATCCAACACTTCTCACTCTGCCCCTACTCGGATGGTATTGCGCCTTCCCAACCTTCGCTCTCTCTCTCCCGCTACTCTCTCCTCTTCCATTCTATCATCTCTTCCCTCTGCTCAAACCTTCTCCAACCTATCTCCTGATTCTGCCTCCTCAACCCTCCTCTCCTCCCTTTCTGCATCCTTTGATTCTCTATGTCCCCTATCCTCCAGGCCGGCTCGGTCCTCCCCTCCTGCTCCGTGGCTCGGCGACTCACTGCGAGCTCACAGAACAGGGCTCCGTGCAGCCGAGCGGAAATGGAGGAAAACTCGCCTCCTGCGGACCTGGCATCCTTTCACTCCCTCCTCTCTACATTTTCCTCTTCTGTCTCTGCTGCTAAAACCACTTTCTACCACTCTAAATTCCAAGCATCTGCCTCTAACCCTAGGAAGCTCTTTGCCACCTTCTCCTCCCTCATGAATCCTCCTCCCCCTCCCCCCCCCCTCCTCCCTCTCTGCGGATGACTTCGTCAACCATTTTGAAAAGAAGGTCGACGACATCCGATCCTCGTTTGCTAAGTCAAACGACACCGCTGGTCCTGCTCACACTGCCCTACCCTGTGCTTTGACCTCTTTCTCCCCTCTCTCTCCAGATGAAATCTCGCGTCTTGTGACGGCCGGCCGCCCAACAACCTACCCGCTTGACCGTATCCCCTCCTCTCTTCTCCAGACCATTTCCGGAGACCTTCTCACTTACCTCACCTCGCTCATCAACTCATCCTTGACCGCTGGCTACGTCCCTTCCGACTTCAAGAGAGCGAGAGTTGCACCCCTTCTGAAAAAACCTACACTCGATCCCTCCGATGTCAACAACTACAGACCAGTATCCCTTCTTTCTTTTCTCTCCAAAACTCTTGAACGTGCCGTCTTTGGCCAGCTCTCCTGCTATCTCTCTCAGAATGACCTTCTTGATCCAAATCAGTCAGGTTTCAAGACTGGTCATTCAACTGAGACTGCTCTTCTCTGTGTCACGGAGGCTCTTCGCACTGCTAAAGCTAACTCTCTCTCCTCTGCTCTCATCCTTCTAGACCTATCTGCTGCCTTTGATACTGTGAACCATCAGATCCTCCTCTCCACCCTCTCCGAGTTGGGCATCTCCGGCGCGGCCCATGCTTGGATTCTCGTCCGTGGCGAGAATCTGTCTCCGCACCACGTGCTCTCACCACTGGTGTCCCCCAGGGCTCTGTTCTAGGCCCTCTCCTATTCTCGCTATACACCAAGTCACTTGGCTCTGTCATATCCTCACATGGTCTCTCCTATCATTGCTATGCAGACGACACACAATTCATCTTCTCCTTTCCCCCTTCTGATAACCAGGTGGCGAATCGCATCTCTGCATGTCTGGCAGACATATCAGTGTGGATGACGGATCACCACCTCAAGCTGAACCTCGGCAAGATGGAGCTGCTCTTCCCCCCGGGGAAGGACTGCCCGTTCCATGATCTCGCCATCACGGTTGACAACTCCCTTGTGTCCTCCTCCCAGAGTGCTAAGAACCTTGGCGTGACCCTGGACAACACCCTGTCGTTCTCCACTAACATCAAGGCGGTGACCCGATCCTATAGGTTCATGCTCTACAACATTCGCAGAGTATGACCCTGCCTCACACAGGAAGCGGCGCAGGTTCTAATCCAGGCACTTGTCATCTCCCGTCTGGATTACTGCAACTCGCTGTTGGCTGGGCTCCCTGCCTGTGCCATTAAACCCCTACAACTCATCCAGAACGCCGCAGCCCGTCTGGTGTTCAACCTTCCCAAGTTCTCTCACGTCACCCCGCTCCTCCGCTCTCTCCACTGGCTTCCAGTTGAAGCTCGCATCCGCTACAAGACCATAGTGCTTAACTACGGAGCTGTGAGGGGAACGGCACCTCCGTACCTTCAGGCTCTGATCAGGCCCTACACCCAAACAAGGGCACTGCGTTCATCCACCTCTGGCCTGCTCGCCTCCCTACCTCTGAGGAAGCACAGTTCCCGCTCAGCCCAATCAAAACTGTTCGCTGCTCTGGCACCCCAATGGTGGAACAAGCTCCCTCACGACGCCAGGACAGCGGAGTCAATCACCACCTTCCGGAGACACCTGAACCCCCACCTCTTTAAGGAATACCTAGGATAGGATAAAGTAATCCTTCTAACCCCCCCCTTTAAAAGATTTAGATGCACTATTGTAAAGTGGTTGTTCCACTGGATATCATAAGGTGAATGCACCAATTTGTAAGTCGCTCTGGATAAGAGCGTCTGCTAAATGACTTAAATGTAAATGTAAAATGTAACAGAGACTACAAC
Organism: Salmo salar; assembly: GCF_905237065.1. Classification (NCBI taxonomy): domain Eukaryota; kingdom Metazoa; phylum Chordata; class Actinopteri; order Salmoniformes; family Salmonidae; genus Salmo; species Salmo salar. Next base: position 71,598 of record NW_025548892.1, read on the forward strand.
AAAACATGCTAACCTCTCACCATTACCAATAACAGAGGCTACAACAAAACATGCTAACCTCTCTCCATTACCAATAACAGAGGGGGTATGTTCTTTGTGTCTCTATAATTTTGTTATTCGTCATTATTCACGATTCATTCATGATTATTCATAATTATGGTAGCATCCTCATGAATGTAGAAGTGTTCAGAAACATCTTCTATTCTTACTGACAATACAAATGAAGTGACTCCAAAATGACAGGACATTATTCACCATTCAGTTTCTATTAGGAAAAATATAATATAAAACACAACCAAGACAAACTGCAAATGAATTTAACAAGTTTATAGAATCACAAGCTTGATGTAATCACTGCAGGATTGGAATATGGGACCAAACACTAAAGTTATGACTACTTTAATACAATATAAGTGAATTTGTCCAAATATTTACAACTTTTTCAAGTAGGAGAATTAGTTACACAGAGTGCTTTCATTTCTAAACGGTGTATGGTGTGGACTATGTGTGTCTGGTAAACACATGTGGATCTGGTGAACAGTTATCACTTGTTGACCAACTACAGGAATACTGACCTCAGAGTCTCCAGTTTACAGTGGGGATTCCCCAGTCCAGCAGAGAGCAGCTTCACTCCTGAATCCTTCAGGTCATTGTTACTCAGATCCAGCTCTCTCAGGTGTGAGGGGTTTGACCTCAGAGCTGAGACCAGAGCAGCACAGCCTTCCTCTGTGACTCCACAGCCTGACAGCCTGACAAAGAGATCATCATGACTTCACAAACACACACATTTAATGAGTAGTGTAGAAGGACAATGGCAGACGCATTTGGTTTATTCTCTCAAACAACATATAGATTCATCTTCCATCAGCTAGAATTGTATGGTCATAATGTTATACTAATGTGAAAATCAATGCATTCATTCAATATGTTTTTCAATATAATATTATATACATATTATAAGATAGATTTTTCTCTAAACTGAATATTTCTTCCAGATGATTCTTCCAGATTGTGTCATTTTATTTACTCACAGAGCAGCTCTGGAGGCTTTGACCACTGGCAGCAGACTCAGAAGACATTCCTCTGATCTGGAGTATTTCTTCAGGTCAAACACATCCAGCTCCTTTTCTGAAGTCAGCAACACAAAGACCAGAGCTGACCACTGTGCAGGTGACAGGTTGTCTTCTGAAAGACTTCCTGATCTCAGGTATCTTTGGATCTCCTCCACTAGAGAATGGTCATTCAGTTCATTCAGACAGTGGAACAGATTGATGCTCCTCTCTGGAGAGGGATTCTCCCTGATCTTCTCCTTGATGTACTTGACTGTCTCTTCATGGCTCTTTGAGCTGCTTCTTGTCTTTGTCAGTAGACCCTGTAAGTGCTTCTGATTGGACTCCAGTGAGAGGCCCAGAAGGAAGCGGAGGAAAAGGTCCAGGTTTCCCATCTCACTTTGTAAGGCTTTATCCACAGCACTCTTGTAGACAGTAACTTTACGCCTTTGTCTGATCCTCCCAGAAAGGTTCCTGGACGTTGATTGAGCTTTGGCCATTAGATTCTCATTGTTGTTGTTGAATGAGAGGAACACATATACTGCAGCCAGAAACTCCTGAATGCTCAGATGCACGAAGCAGTACACCTTGTCCTGGTACAGCCCACATTCCTCTTTAAAGAGCTGTGTGCACAATCCTGAGTACACTGAGGCTTCATTGACATCAATGCCAGCCTCTTTCAGGTCTTCTTCATAGAAAATCAGATTGCCATTCACAAGCTGTTGAAAAGCCAATTTTCCCAGTGACAGAATGCTCTCGTTATTCGAATGTGGACCTGTCTCTTCTTTCCCAATATACTTTTCATTCTTCTGTTTGGTGTGAAACACCACAAGGTGTGTGTACATCCCAGTCAGAGTCTTGGGCATCTCCTCTCTCTTGTGTTTCAGCATGTGTTCAAGGACTGTTGCAGAAATCCAACAGAAGACTGGAATGTGGCACATGATGTGGAGGCTCCTTGATGTCTTTATGTGTGAGATGATTCTGCTGGCCAGGTCCTCATCACTGAATCTCTTCCTGAAGTACTCCTCCTTCTGTGGGTCATTGAACCCTCGTACCTCTGTCACCTGGTCAACACACCCTGAAGGGATCTTATTGGCTGCTGCAGGTCGGGTAGTTATCCAGAGGAGAGCAGAGGGAAGCAGATGTCCCTTGATGAGATTTGTCAGCAGAACATCCACTGAGGTTGACTCTGTGACGTCACAACAGATCTTGTTCTTCTGGAAGTCTAGGGGCAGTCGGCACTCATCCAGACCATCAAAGATGAACAGAACTTTGTACTTGTCATAGTTGGAGATTCTTGATTGTTTGGTTTCCATTGAGAAGTGATTGAGAAGTTCAATGAAAGTGTGTTTGTCCTCTCTCATCAAATTCAGCTCCCGGAAAGGGAATGAAAATACAAATTGGACATCCTGATTTGCTTTTCCTTCAGCCCAGTCCAGAATAAACTTCTGCACAGAGACTGTTTTTCCAATGCCAGCGACTCCCTTTGTCAGCACAGTTCTGATAAGTTTGTCTTGTCCAGTTAAGGGTTTGAAGATGTCGTTACATTTGATTGCAGTCTCTGGTCTTGCTTGTTTCCTGGTTGTTGTCTCAATCTGTCTCAGCTCATGTTCATTATTGACCTCTCCTGTTCCACCCTCTGTGATGTAGAGCTCTGTGTAGATCTTATTGAGAAGTGTTGGGTTTCCTTGTTTAGCGATCCCCTCAAATACACATTGAAACTTGTTTTTTAGATTAGATTTGAGTTCACGTTGGCAAATCACAGCAAGCTCATCTGAATGAAGAAATAACACAGAGGATATTAATATTACGTCTGTTTTAATACCCACAGTATTGTAGGACTGTTAGAAAGTTTGAAATTATAATAATTCATTCTCTTAACTGACTGTATAAATGTGTAAATGTTTTCATAATGCATTACAGACTGGTGTGACTGATTATGTAATTATTGGTATTATTAATGTTGTCTCTCTCTCTCTCTAAATTAATCACCACAACACATCCCTGCTGCTACTTGATGAGGTCACTAGGTGTTGTGTTAATGCTGCTACAATATCATTGAGTTACACAGCTACTTTAGCTGTACTTTAGCTACAGCTTTTAAATGTTATAAAACAGCCTTCAACATGAGGCAGACAGATCTTACATTTCTCCAGTGTGTCAGCAAGCTCCTTCTGGTTCATTTTCCTCAGGACGTGCAGTGTGATCTTCAGAGCCCCTTCTCTGGCACTGCTCGCCTGCTTCTCATCTTCAGCATCCACCACTTCCTCATCCTGCTTCTGACTCTCAAAGCCTTCTGGGAGTTCTGGACTAAGAATCCTCTTGAACATCTTCAGCTCGTTCTTCACAAATGT
>NW_025548892.1:77500-86516 GCF_905237065.1 Salmo salar
GACAGACAGAGGCAAAGACAGACAGACAGACAAACAGAGACACAGACAGAAAGCGGGACAGACAAACAGAGATAGACAGAGACAGAGACAGACAGACAGACAGACAGACAGACAGACAGACAGACAGACAGACAGACAGACAGACAGACAGACAGACAGACAGACAGTGAAATACACACAGACAGAGAGACAGGCAAAGAGACAGGGAGACAGATAGACAGAGAGAGACACACACAGGGAGGGAATGTTGTGTTTGTTTAATTAATATTGTTTTAGGACTATGAAAATGGACAAAAGTATTAGCCTATGGATTATGAAAACAACAAAAGAAAATGGTAAAATGGGAGAGGAGAAATGACTAGAGACAGTGTTGTTTAACTCACTGACCATGACCCATGAGTTCTTCTTACCTTTGTTCAGTAGAAAAGTCTCCTTCTCTAAAGTTTATAGGTTGACCCATAGACCAGTCACTCTTCATGGACACACAGCTGGGAACAGGGGAGGCTGGTCTCTCCTGCTTGATTGGACTTCAACACAACAGAGACAAACATTACATCTCTCATCTACTCTGATCTCAGATGGGAAACATAAGAAGAGCTCTGGATCAGACAGACAGACAGACAGACAGACAGACAGACAGACAGACAGACAGACAGACAGACAGACAGACAGACAGACAGACAGACAGACAGACAGACAGACAGACAGACAGACAGACAGACAGACAGACAGACAGACAGACAGACAGACAGACAGACAGACAGACAGACAGACAGACAGACAGACAGAGACAGTGAGACAGAGACACAAAGGCAGACAGAGACACAGAGACATATACACAGACAGAGACAGACAGACAGAGACAGAGAGACACACACAGACAGACAAAGAGACAGTGAGACAGACAGACAGACAGACAGACAGACAGACAGACAGACAGACAGACAGACAGACAGACAGACAGACAGACAGACAGACAGCGCAAGACACACAGACAGAGAGACAGACACAGAGACAGACAGACACAGACACAGACACAGACAGAGAGACAGGCACAGAGAGAGACACAGAGACAGTGAGACAGACTGACAGACAGACACAGACAGCGAAAGACACACAGACAGACAGAGGCAAAGACAGACAGACAGACAAACAGAGACACAGACAGAAAGCGGGACAGACAAACAGAGATAGACAGAGACAGAGACAGACAGACAGACAGACAGACAGACAGACAGACAGACAGACAGACAGACAGACAGACAGACAGACAGACAGACAGACAGACAGACAGACAGAGACAGTGAGACAGAGACACAAAGGCAGACAGAGACACAGAGACATATACACAGACAGAGACAGACAGACAGAGACAGAGAGACACACACAGACAGACAAAGAGACAGTGAGACAGACAGACAGACAGACAGACAGACAGACAGACAGACAGACAGACAGACAGACAGACAAGACAGACAGCGCAAGACACACAGACAGAGAGACAGACACAGAGACAGACAGACACAGACACAGACACAGACAGAGAGACAGGCACAGAGAGAGACACAGAGACAGTGAGACAGACTGACAGACAGACACAGACAGCGAAAGACACACAGACAGACAGAGGCAAAGACAGACAGACAGACAAACAGAGACACAGACAGAAAGCGGGACAGACAAACAGAGATAGACAGAGACAGAGACAGACAGACAGACAGACAGACAGACAGACAGACAGACAGACAGACAGACAGACAGACAGACAGACAGACAGACAGACAGACAGACAGACAGACAGACAGACAGACAGACAGACAGACAGACAGACAGACAGACAGACAGCGAAATACACACAGACAGAGAGACAGGCAAAGAGACAGGGAGACAGATAGACAGAGAGAGACACACACAGGGAGGGAATATTGTGTTTGTTTAATATTGTTTTAGGACTATGAAAATGGACAAAAGTATTAGCCTATGGATTATGAAAACAACAAAAACTAAATGTGAAATTGGAGAGGAGAAATGACTAGAGACAGTGTTGTTTAACTCACTGACCATGACCCATGAGTTCTTCTTACCTTTGTTCAGTAGAAAAGTCTCCCTCTCTAAAGTGTATAGGTAGACCCATAGACCGGTCACTCTTCATGGACACACAGCTGGGAACAGGGGAGGCTGGTCTCTCCTGCTTGATTGGACTTCAACACAACAGAGACAAACATTACATCTCTCATCTACTCTGATCTCAGATGGGAAACATAAGAAGAGCTCTGGATCAGACAGACAGACAGACAGACAGACAGACAGACAGACAGACAGACAGACAGACAGACAGACAGACAGACAGACAGACAGACAGACAGACAGACAGACAGACAGACAGACAGACAGACAGCGCAAGACACACAGACAGAGAGACAGACACAGAGACAGACAGACACAGACACAGATGATTTCATTTCAGAGAGACAAATAATAATATTTTTTTACAAAATGCTATATATCTGCCTCACTCTCAACTGTGACCGACCGTTTCAATTCGGTCACATGTAGCAACATTTGAAATGGTGTTTTTTACGCTGGATAAAAGTAGAGACTCAGAGCTAGAAAATGGTATATCAGACACTACAGTTGAGGAACAATGGGAAAGTAATTCTGCTTTGAATGATGATAAACTTGTAACCTCACTTTTGAGAAAATGTCCTTTGAACGTTTTGGTACCTACTGGAGAGCTCTTCTTTGTCTACAGGGCAGTTACTTTGGCAGATAATGTCACCCATCTAAATAAATAGTTGTTATATATATAATTAACTAAATGTATGGTGTTTTTGTTTTATGTCAGTTTAATTGTTTGTTATGCTATAAACATTTTATTTTATTATAAGTGGTAAAAAGAACTACAAAATTTTATATTTTGCAATTCTGAGTAATTACTACTTTAGTAAAGAATTACATATTTTTTAGTACTACTGCAGTTGCTACATAATTCCAATAGATGGGAGCATAAGACCACAAATGACATTTCAGAAGATTAGTTTAGTTTTCTCCCTGGATACACCACCACTCCCCCTCACAGGAAAACTCCTGTCTCCGCTTCTTTCTGTCCCTTTACACACTGCTAACGCAAGAGGAGAGACTGAAAAAGCATTTAACAGATTACTGTGAAGTAATATAATGATGATTCATGTTTATTATTACCTGTTTTTATGCTCATGTTTTGAAATTATACTCCATTCATATAACGATTATCAATAAGTCTGAACATTAATTTAGTCACCTCTAGTTGAGAAAAATATATTTTCCAGGTACATTCATTGTCAAATTCATCAACCAGCATCGAGCCACTCTGCCTTCTCTCTCTAGTAGTCAACTCAGCCCCGGTAAAAAGCTGGTGTCGTCACTCTGTCTTCTCTCTCTAGTAGTCAACTCAGCCCCGGTAAAAAGCTGGTGTCGTCACTCTACCTTCTCTCTCTAGTAGTCAACTCAGCCCCGGTAAAAAGCTGGTGTCGTCACTCTGCCTTCTCTCTCTAGTAGTCAACTCAGCCCCGGTAAAAAGCTGGTGTCGTCACTCTGCCTTCTCTCTCTAGTAGTCAACTCAGCCCCAGTTGGGTTGGAAGACGCACTCTTGTCTTTTCTATTCCGAGGTTGTTTACTCGCAATATCAGATATTAAGATGACTTTTTATAATGCATGTATACTGAGGTTGAGGTTCTGACTAGTGATAATTTACCCGGGGTTCAATACCTGCTATAGTCACTATTATTTTGCTCTCCCAAAAGCAACACAGCCCTAATACGAGATATATAGCTAACTAAAATAATGAGTGACCGTTTTAGAAAATCATGGGACATATAGTCTGTGGTTGCATGCAATTTTATGTCAATCATATTGCTGCTTGTAGCCTATAACTGATGCTTTGTGGTCTTATGCTGCCATCTATTGGAAATATTTAGCAATTAAAAGTTATAAAACACATTCAGACGTTGGTGAGGCAGCTGAGAATTAAAAAAAATGGAATGTGTTCAGCCTATTGAGGCGCCCCGAAAATAATATTCAAAAGATTGGTCCTTGGATACAGAGGGGTTAAACACTAAAGTTACCATCCATCTAGTGAAGAGAGGAGAACCGGACAGAGGTAGCCAGCATCCGTCAACGAGAGAGGGAGGATAGGATAACTAGGATGCTGCTGGTAGAGTAGCTAGCTAGCTTACCTAGCTGTACCGAATAGCTAGGATAACTAGGATGCTGCTGGTAGAGTAGCTAGCTAGCTTACCTAGCTGTACCGACTATCTTGGATAACTAGGATGCTGCTGGTAGAGTAGCTAGCTAGCTTACCTAGCTGTACCGACTAGCTAGGATAACTAGGATGCTGCTGGTAGAGTAGCTAGCTAGCTTACCCAGCTGTACCGGCTAGCTAGGATAACTAGGATGCTGCTGGTAGAGTAGCTAGCTAGCTTACCTAGCTGTACCGACTAGCTAGGATAACTAGGATGCTGCTGGTAGAGTAGCTAGCTAGCTTACCTAGCTGTACCGACTAGCTAGGATAACTAGGATGCTGCTGGTAGAGTAGCTAGCTTGCTTACCTAGCTGTACCGACTAGCTAGGATAACTAGGGTGCTGCTGGTAGAGTAGCTAGCTTGCTTACCTAGCTGTACCGACTAGCTAGGATAACTAGGATGCTGCTGGTAGAGTAGCTAGCTTGCTTACCTAGCTGTACCGACTAGCTAGGATAACTAGGGTGCTGCTGGTAGAGTAGCTAGCTTGCTTACCTAGCTGTACCGACTAGCTAGGATAACTAGGGTGCTGCTGGTAAAGTAGCTAGCTAGCTTACCTAGCTGTACCGACTAGCTTGGCTAGCTAGCAGGACGTTTGTCTGTCGTTTGTCTCGATGATGATGACGAATCCGGTGAACCACAAAATGAAACAAGGATAGGGAGTGAAAAGGATCTGGCTACACTCATACTGTCCCTGACCGTAAAGCAAAAAGCTAATTGAACAATAAACTTCGGTGTCTCAACACTGTAGTGAACTCCATCGTTATTCCCCAAGATCACCTCAGCCCACTCTGCGCGTAACCGGGACAATATGCTTGGCGCCACACCGTACGGGGACGCGGACAGTTCTGTACGGGGACGGGGACAGTTCCAGAACGCGGACATGAGCAGTGCCACACAATCAACTAAACCCAGTCTTTACAGTGGGTTACATTAGTAATATTCATTTTTCTTTATGTTAAACAAACATTTATTATAACAATATTTTGAGATGTGGGCGATTATCCACAAAGCGTCTCAGAGTAGAAAATTGGTTGTATAAGTGCTGAGAATAAAGCCATTTTACACTTATGTGTATAAATTAAAGCTGTGCATGAAGTCTCTAGTCCCACCTAGTCGGCAGATATTTAGGACACCTCGTGAGCTGTCCTAAGTAGTTAAGAGTTAACAGCAGGTGTCTTGATAATACTATAGAATAATGCAGCGAGTCAGTGGTTCCTGCACCACATGTAAATACTTTGGAGTAGTAAAAATAATGTTTTAGATTTCTATATGATCAATCCATTAATAATATAGACCTACTTGCAACAGAATGTCTTGTGCTTTTGGCAATGATTTATGTATAATATTTATGTATCACAAGTGATACCATGTATGTCTGCATAGCATTTTGTCTTCATTTTGGCAGATTAACTCATGCTTATTTCTGAAGATTAACTCTGGTTTTTACCCAGCGGCTAAGGAGTTGGAGCTGTGACAGGAGTTGGACCTGTGGCTGGTTTGAATCCCGGTCCGGGCGCTGGAAAAAACAGGTGGAATTGATCTGACCACTGGAGGGCTGCTGGGTTCACATCCTCAAAACATGAACCTTTTGTTGATCATAACTCGAGAGGTTCTTCTTCACTGAACCCAAAAATATATATAACTTTTAGTGATTCCATATATTAAGGAAGTGATAGAAGCCTTTTTGGTTCTATAAGGAACCTTCTTTTCTAAGAGTGTAAAATAATAAACACGGTTTTCTTTTGATTATTTAATTATCTACATCATGTTATTTCAAGTTATCCCTTTGGAGCGCAACATCACGTTGTTAAAAAATTATCCTAAATTGGGCGTGGCTATAAATTGGGTAATTGAAGGCATCTAGGGTGTTCCAGCTAAACAATGGATGTATAGCGTTTTGCAATAAAAATACACATTATACACAATCTAAAGCTATTAATTAAAAATCTGAGAACAGTAATATTGAAGGTACCCATTAGCAACCATTTCTGATTAAATAACAAATGTGAACATTTTTGGAAATATCATTTTTGAAATAAACTATTAATAATTCTTAAACAAAATTGTCATCTCACCTCTTAGATTTGGTGTCATGTTCCCCAGAGAGACTCATTTTAGAGACAGGGTACCCCTCCTGTCTCTCCCCAGAGAGACTCATTTTAGAGAACTGACCCCTAAACAGAGATCCAGCATATTGATTGTGGTTAACACAGTGACAACTAAACAGAGATCCAGCATGTTGGTTAACACAGTGACAACTAAACAGAGATCCAGCATGTTGGTTGTGGTTAACACAGTGACAACTAAACAGAGATCCAGCATATTGGTTGTGGTTAACACAGTGACAACTAAACAGAGATCCAGCATGTTGGTTGTGGTTAACACAGTGACAACTAAAACAGAGATCCAGCATGTTGGTTGTGGTTAACACAGTGACAACTAAACAGAGATCCAGCATGTTGGTTGTGGTTAACACAGTGACAACTAAACAGAGATCCAGCATGTTGGTTGTGGTTAACACAGTGACAACTAAACAGAGATCCAGCATGTTGGTTGTGGTTAACACAGTGACAACTAAACAGAGATCCAGCATGTTGGTTGTGGTTAACACAGTGACAACTAAACAGAGATCCAGCATGTTGGTTGTGGTTAACACAGTGACAACTAATTATTGATTATCAATTGTTCACATTTCTTAATGATCTCTTTGAGAAATAAAACATTACCTAACAGACATAGAAACAGTCAGGTGATTTAAAGCATCACATGAACATGTTGTTGTGACATTTCATCTCCATGGTAACTGTCAATAATAATAATAAGTCACTGTTTGTTAAGGTAGTTATAGACAGAACAACAACAATAACAATAATAATAATAATAATAATAATAATAATAATTCACTGTTTGTTAAGGTAGTTATAGACAGAACAACAATAATAATAATAATAATAATAATAATAATAATAATAATAATAATTCACTGTTTGTTAAGGTAGTTATAGACAGAACAATAACAAAAACAATAATAATGATAATAATAATAATAATTCACTGTTTGTTAAGGTAGTTATAGACAGTACAGCAACAGTAACAACAATAATAATAATAATAATAATAATAATAATTCACTGTTTGTTAATAAGGTAGTTATGGACAGTTGTCATAGGGTTGAGACCAAGACGCAGCGGGAAAATGTACAGGAGTAAACTGTTTCCAAACACTGTACAACATGGACTAAACGGTTTCTCTGGCCAAACGTTTTGCTACGGTGGGCACTAATGAATACACACAACCTGTTTTGAGGAAGTGTAATTTGTGGTTAGGCTTTCCACAATACTTATTTATATCTAGCTTGCATCATAGTACACCCTTCAGGCTACGTTCAGGTTTCAGCATCAGGCAGGTATAAACATTCATTAGTGCCCACCGTAGCAAAACGTTTGGCCAGAGAAACCGTTTAGTCCATGTTGTACAGTGTTTGGAGTAAACTGTTTCCATCTGGCCCATAGAGACTAAAGGACTATACACACAACTGTATAGCCACTGTACTGTATATCAACTGTATAGCCACTGTACTGTATATCAACTGTATATCCACTGTACTGTATATCAACTGTATATCCACTGTACTGTATATCAACTGTATATCCACTGTACTGTATATAAACTGTATAGCCACTGTACTGTATATAAACTGTATATCCACTGTACTGTATATCAACTGTATATCCACTGTACTGTATATAAACTGTATAGCCACTGTACTGTATATAAACTGTATAGCCACTGTACTGTATATCAACTGTATATCCACTGTACTGTATATCAACTGTATAGCCACTGTACTGTATATCAACTGTATTTCCACTGTACTGTATATAACTGTATATCCACTGTACTGTATATCAACTGTACTGTATATAACTGTATATCCACTGTACTGTATATAACTGTATATCCACTGTACTGTATATCAACTGTATTTCTACTGTACTGTATATCAACTGTATATCCACTGTACTGTATATCAACTGTATAGCCACTGTACTGTATATAAACTGTATAGCCACTGTACTGTATATCAACTGTATATCCACTGTACTGTATATCAACTGTATAGCCACTGTACTGTATATCAACTGTATTTCCACTGTACTGTATATAACTGTATATCCACTGTACTGTATATCAACTGTACTGTATATAACTGTATATCCACTGTACTGTATATAACTGTATATCCACTGTACTGTATATCAACTGTATTTCCACTGTACTGTATATAACTGTATAGCCACTGTACTGTATATCCACTGTACTGTATATAACTGTATATCCACTGTACTGTATATCCACTGTTCATTCTCTTATAGCTCTACTCCCACTCTACCTAGTTGTGTATAATGTTGTAGGGAATCTTTGTGTAAACTATTCTGTCTGTATTCTGTCACTAAATGTTGTCTATCACTATCAGCACCATATCACCATGGTAAATGATGTGTACAGATAAAATATCTTAAAAGAGATTTCCTGCAAATGTAAAACTTGTTGTGTATTTGAGGTTTAAAAAGGCTCACAACCAGAACATGTCAAGTCATTGAGATATTTCCTGTTCTGCTGAGAGCAGCTTCCTGATGACTAGCACTCTGTATATTCTGATGGATGAGGCCTAAGATGGAATGTGAAGCTAACTGAAGCTGGCTAGCTTTAGAAAACCAGTATATCTAGCTTGC
>NW_025548893.1:0-11439 GCF_905237065.1 Salmo salar
TATTCTAAAGCAAGACATGGGACCCAAACCAGCAGATAAAGGGAGAAAAAGAGTCCAGATAGAGAGAAATAAGACATCCACACTGAAACAAGATCATCCCCACAGGTGGTAGCGAGGAGGCTAGAGCCATGTATCATAATTCAGTGGAATAAGAGAGCTACAGCTCGGAACCACCTGTAGGATGATCTGTTGTCAAATGCTACTCTACTCTCTCTCTCTCTCTCTCTCTCTCTCTCTCTCTCTCTCTCAATCCAAAATAAATTATCTAAAAGGCTTTTACTATGACAGTCTCTTTACTCCGGCTCTCTGATGGTTGTCCAGGGAGAATTGAGACAATGCACCAAGTCCAAATTCTGCAACAGGAAACAATTGAAGTAAAACATTTGAGAGTCACACATAGGGAAGCTTTTGGCGTATATAGAAACAGTTAGATTATTCTGTGTGGACAGACATATCACTGTTTTCTACTCTAGGCTGCATGTGTCTTAGCACAAGCTTCAAACTTTTGCTTGTCGACTACGATAAAAACACACACACACCCAACACAAACAACACACACAAACACACATGCTACGCAGAGACAGCTCAATCTGAGTCTCCACAGGGGTCTATTGTTCTCAGTCGCCCGCTGTAGCACTACTCTCGGAGGAGCTGGGCTGCATGATCCAACATCACCCAGTACATAGCAGTCTATGTACTGCTACACTGATGGGATGGGTAAACAGGGCTGTTAACAAGGCTTATGTAACTGAGACTTAGATGTCGGAGGGAGTGGTGTCTTGTCTCAACTCAGAGCTTCTCTAGCTGCTGACCTGCTAAGAGGGTGTAGGAGAGCTCTCCAGAGAGAGATATGGGAGTTTGGTACAGGGTTGTGGTAACTTGAGAAATCCCCCTCATACAATGGACTGAGTCAATGAAAATCAAACATGAATAATAAACTCTATGATATCCAATGTATCATGGAGTACCATGGACTTGACATACATTCAGCAAACACATAAAATCATCACAAACCACATGCTGGTAGCCAAGAGGGGTGAGGGGTGCTGGCGCTGAGTGGAGTGCCTCTAAATAGCTTGCCCAGAATAGAGGCTTTGGGGTCCTCATTACAACATGAGATGGGCACAGGCTCATTTTCTGGAGATAGTGCTGACACACCGAAGTCATCTAACGCGAACCTGCTGAGCTACAGTACCAGCGAGGGAGAGAGGAGACTCATAATACAAGCACCACCCTGACCCAGGCCTAAGCCCTCGCTGACCAGCTTATCCACTAACACTTTGGTCACATGCCGTGTTTTTTGTAAATTGCAATTGCAGTCAATACAGCACACAGGAGGCAAGGAGATTAATGCTCTTCCCGTTTCTCTCTCTATCTCTAAATCTCACTAAATCTCTTCCACGCAGGGCACCAAATATAATGTAACATCTGTCAAAATGTCAAGACTCACCATTTGGAATAATAACTCTTCCCTCTGCAGAAATGATTGACGTTTCTCTATCAGTGGCTGACAGTGGTATCATGTATAAAATGAATGTTCTTGAGTTTCTAAAGACCAGCAGCAGACAGTGGCCTGCTATGTGCTTACTCCGTCCAGTGAGGGTCGCTATATAGACAAAGCAGTGGCGTAGTCAACCCCATAAGGTCCAGGGCTGCCCTCCCCACTAATCACACTGCTTGCTGATTAGGTAAGGCCCCTCTTTGAAATCAAATCAAATGTATTTGTCAGCACGCGCCGAATACAACAGGTAGACCTTACAGTGAAATGCTTGCGAAGCCTAGTGGTTAGAGTGTTGAGACTAGTAACCGGAAGGTTGCAAGATCGAATCCCGAGCCAACAATGCAGTAAAAAACAAAAAACACCCCCAAAAATATAAGAATAAGAAAAAAAAGGGAACAAATAATTAAAGAGCAGCAGTAAAATAACAATAGCAAGGCTATATACAGGGGTACCCGGTACAGAGTCAATGTCAACCGGTTAGTCGAAGTTATTGAGAAAATATGCACATATAGGTAGAGTTATTAAAGTGACTATGCATAGATAATAACAGAGAGTAGCAGCAGTGTAAAAGAGAGGGGGCTGAATAGTAAATAGTTTGGGTAGCCATTTGATTAGATGTTCAGGAGTTTTATGGCTTGGGGTAGAAGCTGTTAAGCCTTTTGGACCCTAGACTTGGCGCTTGGTACCGCTTGACATGCGGTAACAGAGAGAACAGTCTATGACTAGGGTGGCTGGAGTCTTTGACAATTTTTAGGGCCTTCGCTGACTCCGCCTGTTATGAGGTCTCCTGAGGGGAGTAGGTTTTGTCGTGCCGTCTTCACGACTGTCTTGGTGTGCTGGGACCATGTTAGTTTGTTGGTGATGTGGACACAATGAAGTTGAAGCTCTCAACCTGTTCCACTACAGCCCCGTCGATGAGAATGGGGCGTGCTGGTCCTCCTTTTCCTGTAATCCACAATCACTCCTTAGCCTTGATCACGTTGAGGGAAAGGTTGTTGTCCTGGCACCATACCAGGTTTCTGACTCTCCTAGGCTGTCTCGTCGTTGTCGGTGACCTGTTGTGTCATCTGCAAACTTAATGATGGTGTTGGAGTCGTGTCTGGCCGGTAGTCTTGAGTGAACAGGGAGTCAGGAGGGGACTGAGCACGCACCCCTGAGTGGGCCCCGTGTTGAGGATCAGCATGGCCGATGTGTTGTTACCTACTCTTACCACCTGGGGTGGCCCGCTAGGAAGTCCAGGATCCAGTTGCAGAGGGAGTGTTTAGTCCCAGGGTCCTTAGCTTAGTGATGAGCTTTGAAGGCACTATGGTGTTGAATGCTGAGCTGTAGTCAATGAATAGCATTCTCACATAGGTATTCCTTTGTCCAGGTGGGAAAGGGCAGTGTGGAGTGCAATAGTGATTGCATCATCTGTGGATCTGTTCGGGCGGTATGCAAATTGGAGTGGGTCTAGGGTTTCTGGGACAATGGTGTTGATGTGAGCCATGACCAGCCTTTTCAAAGCACTTCATGGCTACAGACGTGAGTGGTACAGTTCAGTAGTCATTTAGGCAGGTTACCTTAGTGTTCTTGGGCACAAGGGACTATGGTGGTCTGCTTGAAACATGTTGGTATTACAGACTCAGACAGGAGAGGTTGAAAGTGTCAGTGAAGACACTTGCCCGTTGGTCAGCGATGTCGGAGTACGATCCGGTAATCCGTCTGGCCCTGCAGCCTTGTGAATGTTGACCTGTTTAATGGTCTTACTCACATTGGCTGTGGAGAGCGTGATCACGCAGTTGTCCGGAACAGCTGACGCTCTCATGCTTGTTTCAGTGTTATTGCCTTCGACGCGAGCATGAAGTAATTTTAGCTCGTCTGGTAGGCTTGTGTCACTGGGCAGCTCTCGGCTGTGCTTCCCTTTGTAGTCTGTAATAGTTTGCAAGCCTGCCACATCCGACGAACGTCAGAGCCAGTGTAGTACGATTCAATCTTAGTCCATGTATTGGCGCTTTGCCTGTTGATGGTTCGTTGGAGGACATAAGCGGGATTTCTTATAAGCTTAAGGGTTGAGAGTCCCACTCCTTGAAAGCGACAGCTCTACCCTTTAGCTCAGTGCAGATGTTGCCTGTAATCCATAACTTCTCTGTTGGGTTACGTACGTACAGTCACTGTGGGACGACGTCATCAATGCACTTATTGACTGAAGCCAGTGACTGATGTGGCTTACTCCTCAATGCCATCGGAAGAATCCCGGAACATATTTCAGTCCTGTAGCTTAGCATCTGCTTCATCTGACCACTTTTTTTGACCGAGTCATTGGTGCTTCCTGCTTTATTTAGCTTGTAAGCAGGAATCAGGAGGATAGAATTATGGTCAGATTTGCCAAATGGAGGACTGACGGAGAGCTTTGTAGGCATGTCTGTGTGTGGAGTAGAGGTGGCCTGAATTTTCCCCTCTGGTTGCACATTTAACATCCTTGGAATTGAGGCAAAACAGATTTAAGTTTCCTGCATTAAAGTCCCTAGCCACTAGGAGCGCCGCCTCTGGATGAGTGTTTTCCTGTTTGCTTATGGCGGTATACAGCTCATTGAGTGCGGTCTTAGTGCCAGCATCGATCTGTTGTGGTATGTAGACAGCTACGGAAAATACAGATGAAAACTCGAGACTTCCGAAATCAAATATAAATAGATCGCCACCCTTTTGTCTTACTGGCGACTGCTGTTCTATCATGCCGATACAGTGTAAAAACCCGCCAGCTGTATGTTGTTCATGTCATGCGTTCAGCCGACTCGATGAAACATAAGATATCCAGTTTTTAATGTCCCGTTGGTAGCTTAATCTTGCTCATAGGTCATCGGTTTTATTTTCCCATGTTTGCCAATAGAATGGATGGCAGTGGGGGTTTACACGCTCGCATACGAATTCTCAGAAAGCAGCCTGACCTCCCCTCCTTTTTCTCCATCTTCTCTTCACGCAAATGACTGGGATTTGGGACTGTTACCGGGAAAGCAGTATATCCTTCACGTTGGACTCATCTGACTCCGTTAAAGGAAGAAGCTTCTATCAGTTTGTGGCGAGTAATCGCTATTCTGATTCCCCAAAGTTATTTTTGGCCATAAGAGACGTTATGTACAAAATAAGTAAAAAAATTACTTAAAAACAACGCAAAAAAATTAACTGTAACAATGTGCACTGAGAGTCGGGAAGCAAGTTCAGGAGTGAGTGTTTATTAAAATAAATGGAACCTAATACAAAACAAGAAACAATAACAGCACACATACATGAAACTGAAACAGAAACAATATACAGTTGATGCCAGATGTTTCATACACCTTAGCCAAATACATTTAAACACAGTTTTTCACAATTCCTGACATTTAATCCTAGTAAAAATGTCCTGTTTTGTCGGTTAAGATCACCACTTTATTTTAAGAATGTGAAATGTCAGAATAATAGTGAGAATTATTAATTTCAGCTTTTATTTTCTTTCATCACATTCCCAGTGGGTCAGAAGTTTACATACACTCAATTAGTATTTGGTAGCATTGCCTTAAAACTGTTTAATCTGGGTCAAGCGTTTCGGGGTAGCCTTCCACAAGCTTCCCACAATAAAGGTTGGGTGAATTTTGGCCCCATTCCTCCTGACAGAGCTGGTGTAGCTAGAGTCAGGTTTGTAGGCCTCCTTGCTCGCACACGCCTTTTCGTTCTGCCACACATTTTCTATAGGATTGAGGTCAGGGCTTTGGTTGATGGCACTCCAATACCTTGACTTTTGTTGTCCTTAAGCCATTTTGACACAACTTTGGAAGTATGCTTGGGGTCATTGTCCATTTGGAAGACCCATTTGCAATCAAGCTTTAACTTCTTGACTGATGTCTTGAGATGTTGCTTAATATATCCATATAATTTTACTTCCTGATGCCATCTATTTTGTGAATGCACCTGCAGCATGGCAGCCCCCCACAACATGATGCTGCCACCCCGTGCTTCACGGTTGGGATGGTGTTTTTGCTTCGCAAGCTTTCCCCTTTTCCTCCAAACATAACGATGGTCATTATGACCAAACAGTTCTATTTTGTTTCATCAGACCGGAGAACATTTCTCCAAAAGTATGATCTATGTACCCATTTGCAGTTGCAAACCGTAGTCTGGCTTTTTAGTAACTGAAAGGTTGCAAGATTGAATCCCCGAGCTGACAAGGTACAAATCTGTCGTTCTGCCCCCTGAACAAGGGCAGTTAACCCACTGTTCCTAAGCTGTCATTGAAAATAAGAATTTGTTCTTAACTGACTTGCCTAGTTAAATAAAGGTAAAAGAAATAAAAATTCAGCAGGCTAAACCACTCTGTCATCTCCTCCTGGGTCTAGTCTGTTATGACAGTAAGTGTCCACCTCTGTCTCTGGAGCATGTAGTGGCCTGCTACTCTTCCCAGGCACAGTGACTGTAGACTGAGGATGCTCTGTGACATGGGACTCAACCAACTGCCGGAGTAAGAGACTGTCATAGCAAAGCCTTTTAGATAATTTATTTTGTATTCAGAGAGAGAGAGAGAGAGAGAGAGAGAGAGAGAGAGAGAGAGAGAGAGAGAGAGAGATCTATTCTAAAGGAAAGACATGGGACTCAACCAATGCTTTGATGAAAAAAGCAAGGGAGGGAGAAAAGAGTCCAGATAGAGAGAGAAATAGCATCCACACTGTAACAGCATCATCCTACAGGTGGTAGCCGAGGGTGGGAGGCTGTAGCCATGTCTCATGAATTCAGTGTTGAGATAGAGAGCTACAGCCTCGCAACCACCTGTAGAGATGATGCTGTTACAGTGTGGATGCTATTGTGTTTCTCTCTCTCTCTCTCTCTCTCTCTCTCTCTCTCTCTCTCAATCCAAAATAAATTATCTAAAAGGCTTTGCTATGACAGTCTCTTTACTCCCGGCTCTCTGATGGTTGTCAGGGAGAATTGAGACAATGCACCAAGTCCAAATTCTGCAACAGGGGAAACAATTAGTAAAACATTTGGGAGTCACACATAGGGCTTTTGGCGATATAAAAACAGTTGGTGCTATTCTGTGTACAGACATATCACTGTTTTCTATTCTACGGCTGCATGTGTCTTAGCACAAGCTTCAAACTTTTACTTGTCGCACTACGATAAACACACACACACACCCAACACAAACACACACACACAAACACACATGCTACGCAACAGCTCAATCTGAGTCTCCACAGGGGGTCTATTGTTCTCAGTCGCCCGCTGTAGCACACTCTTCACAGAGAGCGGGCTGCATGATCCAACATCACCAGTACATAGCAGTCTATGTACTGCTACACTGATGGGATGGATAAACAGGGGCTGTTAACAAGGCTGTGTACTGAGACTTAGATGTCGGAGGTGGTGTCTGTCTCCAACTCAGAGCTTCTCTAGCTGCTGACCTGCTAAGAGGGTGCAGGGAGCTCTCCTAGAGAGATATGGGGAGTTTCGGTAACAGGGTTGTGGTCTTGAGAAATCCCCCTCATACAATGGACTGAGTCAATGAAAATCAAACATGAATAATAAACTCTATGATATCAATGTATCATGGAGTACCATGTTGACCCCATACATTCACAAACACATAAAATCATCACAAACCACATGCTGGTAGCCAAGAGGTGAGGGGGTGCTGGCGCTGAGTGGAGTGCCTCTAAATAGCTTGCCCAGAATAGAGGCTTTGGGTCCTCATACAACATGAGATGGGCAAGGCTCATTTTCCTGGAGATAGTGCTGACACACCAAGTCATCTAACGCACAGAACCTGCTGAGCTACAGTACCAGCGAGGGAGAGAGGAGACTCATAATCAAGCACCACCCTGACCCAGGCCTAAGCCCTCGTGACTCCAGCTTATCCACTAACACTTTGGTCACATGCCGTGTTTTTTGTAAATTGCAATTGCAGTCAATACAGCACACAGGAGCAAGAGATTAATGCTCTTCCCGTTTCTCTCTCTATCTCTAAATCTCACTAAATCTCTTCCACGAGGGCACCAAATATAATGTAACATCTGTCAAAATGTCAAGACTCACCATTTGGAATAATAACTCTTCCCTCTGCAGAAATGATTGACGTTTCTCTATCAGTGGCTGACAGTGGTATCATGTATAAAATGAATGTTCTTGAGTTTCTAAAGACCAGCAGCAGACAGTGGCCTGCTATGTGCTACTCCGTCCAGTGAGGGTCGCTATAGACAAGCAGTGGCGTAGTCAACCCCATAAGGTCCAGGGCTGCCCCTCCCCACTAATCACACTGCTTGTGATTAGGTAAGGCCCCTCTTTGAAATCAAATCAAATGTATTTGTCACATGCGTCGAATACAACAGGTAGACCTTACAGTGAAATGCTTGCGAAGCCTAGTGGTTAGAGTGTTGGACTAGTAACCGGAAGGTTGCAAGATCGAATCCCCGAGCCAACAATGCAGTAAAAAACAAAAACACCCCCAAAAATATAAGAATAAGAAAAAAAAGGAACAAATAATTAAAGAGCAGCAGTAAAATAACAATAGCAAGGCTATATACAGGGGGTACCGGTACAGAGTCAATGTCAACCGGTTAGTCGAGGTTGTGAGAAAATCACATATAGGTAGAGTTATTAAAGTGACTATGCATAGATAATAACAGAGAGTAGCAGCAGTGTAAAAGAGAGGGGGGGCTGCAATGCAAATAGTTTGGGTAGCCTTTGATTAGATGTTCAGGAGTTTTATGGCTTGGGGGTAGAAGCTGTTAAGAAGCCTTTTGGACCCTAGACTTGGCGCCGGTGCCGCTTTGCCATGCGGTAACAGAGAGAACAGTCTATGACTAGGGGTGGCTGGAGTCTTTGACAATTTTTAGGGCCTTCCGCTGACTCACGCCTGTTATAGAGGTCTCCTGAGGGGGAGTAGGTTTTGTCGTGCCGTCTTCACGACTGTCTTGGTGTGCTGGGACCATGTTAGTTTGTTGGTGATGTGGACACCAATGAAGTTGAAGTCTCAACCTGTTCCACTACAGCCCCGTCGATGAGAATGGGGGCGTGCTCGGTCCTCCTTTTCCTGTAATCCACAATCACCTCCTTAGCCTTGATCACGTTGAGGGAAAGGTCGTTGTCCTGGCACCATACGGCCAGGTTTCTGACCTCCTCCCTAGGCTGTCTCACATGTCGTTGTCGGTGACCTGTTGTGTCATCTGCAAACTTAATGATGGTGTTGGAGTCGTGTCTGGCCGTGTAGTCATGAGTGAACAGGGGGTACAGGAGGACTGAGCACGCACCCTGAGGGCCCCGTGTTGAGGATCAGCGGCCGGTGTGTTGTTACCTACTTCTCTCTTACCACCTGGGGCGGCCCGCCAGAAGTCAGGATCCAGTTGCAGAGGGGAGGTGTTTAGTCCCAGGGTCCTTAGCTTAGTGATGAGCTTTGAAGGCACTAGTGGTGTTGAATGCTGAGCTGTAGTCAATGAATAGCATTCTCACATAGGTATTCCTTTTGTCCAGGTGGGAAAGGGCAGTGTGGAGTGCAATAGTGATTGCATCATCTGTGGATCTGTTCGGCGGTATGCAAATTGGAGTGGGTCTAGGGTTTCTGGGACAATGGTGTTGATGTGAGCCATGACCAGCCTTTCAAAGCACTTCTGGCTACAGACGTGAGTGGTACAGTTCAGTAGTCATTTAGGCAGGTTACCTTAGTGTTCTTGGGCACAAGGGACTAGTGGTGGTCTGCTTGAAACATGTTGGTATTACAGACTCAGACAGGGAGAGGTTGAAAGTGTCAGTGAAGACACTTGCCCGTTGGTCACGTGCTCGGAGTACGCATCCGGGTAATCCGTCTGGCCCTGCAGCCTGTGAATGTTTGACCTGTTTAATGGTCTTACTCACATTGGCTGTGAGAGCGTGATCACACAGTTGTCCGGAACAGCTGACGGCTCTCATGCTTGTTTCAGTGTTACTTGCCTCAAGCGGCATAGAAGTAATTTAGCTCGTCTGGTAGGCTTGTGTCACTGGGCAGCTCTCGGCTGTGCTTCCCTTTGTAGTCTGTAATAGTTTGCAAGCCTGCCACATCCGACGAACGTCAGAGCCAGTGTAGTACGATTCAATCTTAGTCCTGTATTGACGCTTTGCCTGCTTGATGGTTCGGTTGGAGGACATAGCGGGATTTCTTATAAGCTTAAGGGTTAGAGTCCCACTCCTTGAAAGCGACAGCTCTACCCTTTAGCTCAGTGCAGATGTTGCCTGTAATCCATAACTTCTCTGTTGGGTTACGACGTACAGTCACTGTGGGGGCGACGTCATCAATGCACTTATTGATGAAGCCAGTGACTGATGTGGCTTACTCCTCAATGCCATCGGAAGAATCCCGGAACATATTTCAGTCCTGCTAGCTTAGCATCTGCTTCATCTGACCACTTTTTATTGACCGAGTCATTTGGTGCTTCCTGCTTTAATTTTAGCTTGTAAGCAGGAATCAGGAGGATAGAAATTATGGTCAGATTTGCCAAATGGAGGACGACGGAGAGCTTTGTAGGCATGTCTGTGTGTGGAGTAGAGGTGGCCTAGAGTTTTCCCCTCTGGTTGCACATTTAACATCCTGGTGGAATTGAGGCAAAAACAGATTTAAGTTTCCCTGCATTAAAGTCCCTAGCCACTAGGAGCGCCGCCTCTGGTGAGTGTTTTCCTGTTTGCTTATGGCGGTATACAGCTCATTGAGTGCGGTCTTAGTGCCAGCATCGATCTGTTGTGTCGCCTCTGTAGACAGCTACGGAAAATACAGATGAAAACTCGAGACTTCCTTAGAAATCAAATATAAATAGATCGCCACCCTTTGTCTTACTGGCGACTGCTGTTCTATCATGCCGATACAGTGGTAAAACCCGCCAGCTGTATGTTGTTCCATGTCATCGTTTCAGCCACGACTCGGTGAAACATAAGATATCCAGTTTTTATTGTCCCGTTGAGAAGCTAATCTTGCTCTGGGTCCTTCGGTTTATTTTCCCATGTTTTGCCAATAGAATGGATGGCAGTGGGGTTTTACGCAGCTACTTGCTTTCTGGCCAATTCTCCAGAGAGCAGCCTGAGCCTCCGCCTCCTTTTTCTCCATCTTCTCTTCACGACCAATGGGGATTTGGGACTGTTTCCGGGAAAGCAGTATATCTTCACGTTGGACTCATCTGACTCGTTTAGGAGAAGCTTCCACATCCAGTTTGTGGCGAGTATTGCGCCTGTTCTGATTCAAAGTTATTTTTGGCCATAAGAGGCGTTATGTACAAAATAAGTAAAAAAAATTACTTAAAAACAACGCATAAAAAAATTAGCTGTAACAGTTTGCTGAAGTGGGAGAAGTTCCAGGGGTAGTGTGTGTTTTTATCAAAATAAATAGGCCCTAATACAAAACAAAAACAATAAAGCACACATACATGAAACTGAAACAAGAAATACAGTTGATGCCAGATGTTTACATACACCTTAGCCAAATACATTTTTAAACACAGTTTTTCACAATTCCTGACATTTTAATCCTAGTAAAAATGTCCCTGTTTTTAGATCAGTGAGATGCACCACTTTATTTTAAGAATGTGAAATGTCAGAATAATAGTAGAGGAGGGAAGATTAATTTCCAGCTTTTATTTCTTTCATCACATTTTCCCAAGTGGGATCAAGTTTTATACACTCAATTAGTATTTGTGTAGCATTGCCTTAAAACTGTTTAATCTGGGTCAAACGTTTCCGGGTAGCCTTCTGAAACTTCCCACAATAAGTTGGGTGATTTGTGCGAGTTCCTCCTACAGTGAGCTGTTGTAGCTAGAGTCAGGTTTGTGAATTCTCCTTGCCGCGCCTTTTCAGTTCTGCCCACACATTTTCTATAAGTTGAGGTGAGGGCTTTGTGATGTCCTCCAATACCTTGACTTTGTTGTCCTTAAGCCATTTTGACACAACTTTGGAAGTATGCTTGGGGTCATTGT
>NW_025548894.1:0-31105 GCF_905237065.1 Salmo salar
CAATGACTGTCTGTTTTTCTGCTTACCGCTACAGTGTGGAACATGGTGGAGAGAACAGAATGAAACCTGGGCTTAGAAAATGTGAGTGTTGACTGCTTTGAAGAATATGACTAAGAATAAGTCTTAATTGTGTGTGTGTTTGTGTGTAATTCATGTGAATAAGTGTGTTTTATATTACCATACAGTATAACACATTACCTTAACTTCTCCTTTTGATACCTAGAAACATCTACATTAAATGAATTAGTGAAAAGTGAGTTATTAACATTGTAATGTGAATGATGATGATTTCTAATATTGTGTCTGGTTTCATCCATCAGATGTCTGTGATCTCACACTGGACCCAAACACAGTAGACAGACTCCTCTCTCTGTCTGAGGAGAACAGAAAGGTGACATGGAGGACAGAGGAGCAGCCGTATCCTGATCACCCAGAGAGATTTGAGGACTGTGGACAGGTGCTGTGTAGAGAGGGTCTGACTGGGCGCTGTTACTGGGAGGTAGAGTGGAGTGGGAGAAAGGCTGATATAGGAGTGACATATAAAGGAATCAGCAGGAGAGGAAGGGTTATGGACTGTTGTCTTGGATACAATGACAAGTCCTGGAGTCTGTTCTGCTCTGACAACAGTTACTCTGCCAGGCACAATAATAACTCCACTACCATAGACGTCCCCTCCTCCAGACCCCACAGAGTAGGAGTGTATCTGGACTGGCCAGCCGGCACTCTGTCCTTCTATAGAGCCTCCTCTGACACACTGACCCACCTGTACACATTCACCTCCACATTCACTGAGCCCCTCATTCCAGGGATTGGGGTTTGGGATGATGGTGACTCAGTGTCCCTCTGTCAGTGATACACACACACACTGGACAAACACACACACACTGGACTACACACACACACACACACACACACACACACACACACTGGACAAACACACACAAACACACACTGGACGAACACACACACACAAACACACACACTGGTCAAACACACACACACACACACACACACACACTGGACAAACACACACACACACACAAACACACACACACACGCTGGACTCACACACACACACCCACTGGACTCACACACACACTGGATTTCACACACACACACACAGACACACACACAGACTCACACACACACACACACACTAGACTCAAACACACACACACACACACACACACAAACACACACACTGGACACACAGGACAAACACACACACACACACACACACACACACACACACACACACACACACACACACACACACACACACACACACACACACACACACACACTGAACAAACAAACATACTGGACACACACACATACACACACAGTGGACACACAGGACACACACACACACACACACACACACTGGACAAACACACAAACAAACTGGACAGACACACACACTGGACAGACACACACACACAGTGGACACACAGGACACACTGGACACACACACACAGTGGGGACACACATACACACACACTGGACAAACACACACACACATACACACACACACACTGGACACACACACTGGACAAACACACACACACTGGACAAACACACACACACACACACTGGACAAACACACACACACTGGACAAACACACACAAACACACACACACACACACACTGGACACACACACACATTGGACACACACACACACTGGACAAACACACACACACACAGGACAAACACACACACACACAAACACACACACACACACACACACACACTGGACTACACACACACACACACACACACACACACACACTGGACTCACACACACACACACACACACACACACACACACACACACACACACACACACACACTGGACTCACACACACACACAATGGACTCACACACTGGACACACTCACACACACACACACACACACACTGGACTACACACACACACACACACACTGGAATCACACACACACACTGGACTCACACACACACACTGGACTCACACACACACATACACTGGACTCAAACACACACACACACTGGACTCACACACACACTGGACAAACAAACACACTGGACACACACACACACACTGGACAAACACACACACTGGACAAACACACACACACAGTGGACACACAGGACACACTGGACAAACACACACACATACTGGACACAAACACACACACACACACTGGACAAACACACACACACCTTAATATGGGAGGACAGGCTTGTAATGGCTGGAGGGGAATAAGTGGAATGGTTTGAAACATGTGGTTTCCATGGTTTCCATTTCATTCTCTCTGTTCCAGACGTTATTATGAGCCGTCCTCCCCTCAGCAGCCTCCACTGGTATGTACTGTCCTATATGTGAGAGAGCTCAATCCACCCAAAACAACATGCAGTCTTTCCACAAGACTCCCATGAAGTTATAGTGTGACGTTATGAGTTGACGTTAACCTTTCAGGTGGGACACTAGCTACTTATTTCCCTCATTAAAATGCTAATCATTTTATTACATTTTTGACATGCGTTTTTCTGGATTTTTGTTGTTGTTATTCTGTCTCTCACTGTTCAAATAAACCTACTATTAAAATTATAGACTGATCATTTCTTTGTCATTGGGCAAACGTACAAAATCAGCAGGGGATCAAATACTTTTTTCCTTCACTGTAGACTTTATTTTAATTTTATTGTGTTATTGACTGTACGCTTGTTTATTCCATGTGTAACTCTGTGTTGTTGTTTGTGTCACACTGCTTTGCTTTATCTTTATCCAGGTCGCAGTCACACTTGTTCTCAACTAGCTGACCTTGTTAAGTAAAGGGGAAATAAAATAAATAAATAGAAAATATCTAACAAGTAATCTAACAGTTCCACAACAACTACCTTATACACACAAATGTAAAGGAATGAATAAGAATATGTACATATAAATATATGGATGAGCGATGGCCGTGCAGCATAGGCAAGATGCAGTAGATGGTAAAGAACAGTATATACATATGAGATGAGTAATGTAGGTTATGTAAACATTATATAAAGTGGCATTATTTAAAGTGACTAGTGATACATTTATTAAGTCCATTTATTAAACTGGCCAGAGATTGGGTCTTAATGTAGGCAGCAGCCTCTCTGTGTTAGTGATGGCTGTTTAACAGTCTGATGGCCTTGAGATAGAAGCTGTTTTTCAGTCTCTCGGTCCCAGCTTTGATGCACCTGTACTGACCTCGCCTTCTGGATGATAGCGGGGTGAACAGGCAGTGGCTCGGGTG
Source organism: Salmo salar (assembly GCF_905237065.1). Lineage (NCBI taxonomy): Eukaryota > Metazoa > Chordata > Actinopteri > Salmoniformes > Salmonidae > Salmo > Salmo salar. The sequence continues at coordinate 3,268 of NW_025548894.1, forward strand.
GTTGATGTCCTTGATGATCTTTTTGGCCTTCCTGTGACATCGGGAGTATACACTATTCAGCACAGGTCAAAAAGTGATTGAGGTGTTTTATGGGTCACGTGGTTATGCCCATATATGTGCATCCTGCCAGGAAGTTCTCACGCTGTCGAGTGAGTGTTTATGTAACCTGATCGTGCATCTGTTTAGGTTAAAGCATGTATTTACATTAAAGCTGTCGAGGTGATTGATGTGTAGTTACCTTGTTGAACATGTGTAATGGGTTTGAACATTTTAAAGAGTAGGGCCACTGTTGTAGTGTGCTTCTGGCCTGGCTGTTGTATATGAAACAGTATTTTCCGGGTGGGGTAGGGTATTGGTCAGTATAAGTAAACAGCTGTGAACACTACGAGCGACAAGAAACCTCGAGAGTTAAACTACCGAAGACTCTAAAGAAGAAAGAAATAACACGTCTCCTAGACCAATTGTAGGTGTATTGTGTCCTTCGCGTCATGAACACAACAATAAAACCATCGAAGCCGTTCTTTGTGAGGACCCTGATTGTTTTAATGGTGGGCTGGATATGAGTGACGGACATATGGGTTACACTTTCCAACCAGACGATTCAACGGTGAAGATTTTCACAAACAGCTGCCTCAGCACCCTTTTTCTCTTGTGTTGTGTATGAGAGAATGGCTTAAGATAAGACTTGCTCTATGTCGGATCTAACAGGCCCTGAGTGGAGCATCCCAGCCAGGATACGCATTGGAAGAGGAAGTCTGCGGGCCAGATGATTTGAAAGCCATACGAATCTCCTCAGTGGCATATAGTCCAGACTCCAAAATGACAATTTTAGGTTGTGCCGAATTCAATAGTTTAAATGCCACCAGATCTGTTAGTTGGTATGTATTCTCCAAAGCTACCAGATCTGTTAGTTGGTATGTATTCTCCAAAGCTACCAGATCAGTTAGTTGGTATGTATTCTCCAAAGCTACCAGATCTGTTAGTTGGTATGTATTCTCCAAAGCTACCAGATCTGTTAGTTGGTATGTATTCTCCAAAGCTACCAGATCTGTTAGTTGGTATGTATTCTCCAAAGCTACCAGATCTGTTAGTTGGTATGTATTCTCCAAAGCTACCAGATCTGTTAGTTGGTATGTATTCTCCAAAGCTACCAGATCTGTTAGTTGGTATGTATTCTCCAAAGCTACCAGATCTGTTAGTTGGTATGTATTCTCCAAAGCTACCAGATCTGTTAGTTGGTATGTGTTCTCCAAAGCTACCAGATCTGTTAGTTGGTATGTATTCTCCAAAGCTACCAGATCTGTTAGTTGGTATGTATTCTCCAAAGCTACCAGATCTGTTAGTTGGTATGTATTCTCCAAAGCTACCAGATCTGTTAGTTGGTATGTATTCTCCAAAGCTACCAGATCTGTTAGTTGGTATGTATTCTCCAAAGCTACCCGATCTGTTAGTTGGTATGTATTCTCCAAAGCTACCAGATCTGTTAGTTGGTATGTATTCTCCAAAGCTACCAGATCTGTTAGTTGGTATGTATTCTCCAAAGCTACCAGATCTGTTAGTTGGTATGTATTCTCCAAAGCTACCAGATCTGTTAGTTGGTATGTATTCTCCAAAGCTACCAGATCTGTTAGTTGGTATGTATTCTCCAAAGCTACCAGATCTGTTAGTTGGTATGTATTCTCCAAAGCTACCAGATCTGTTAGTTGGTATGTATTTTCCAAAGCTACCAGATCTGTTAGTTGGTATGTATTCTCCAAAGCTACCAGATCTGTTAGTTGGTATGTATTCTCCAAAGCTACCAGATCTGTTAGTTGGTATGTATTCTCCAAAGCTACCAGATCTGTTAGTTGGTATGTATTCTCCAAAGCTACCAGATCTGTTAGTTGGTATGTATTCTCCAAAGCTACCAGATCTGTTAGTTGTATTTTCTGCAAAGAGGTCTACTATTTTGTGCCTGTCTTTAGCTTCAGGTGGGGAGAATATTTTAAAGTCCTTGAAATTATGAAACATGTGGAAATTATTTTCCAAAATTGTGAACATTTGCGTCAATGGGCCTTTCTGTGTTCAAGACAGAACATGGGCCTAAAGGCAAGAAGGTTGATATATCATGGAAGAGAAAACATACAAAACCTGGAAGGCGCTGGAGATCAAAGGGGGAAGAGACAGTGTCTGAACCGGCCACATCTTGATGATGGGGATTTAGAGATGGATGGAGGTGTTGGTTTACAATAGATAATTCCCAAGGGCTTTTTCTCTAAGAAAAGGAATTACTTATAAAACATGTATATGTAGGATTGTTCAATAATAACGTGTAATATGTATGCATTTAGGTACTAAAGATTAACCTCTATGGGCTAGGTGGGACGCTTGCGTCCCACCTACGTAACAGCCACTGCCAGCCTGTGGCGCGATTTTCAAAACCTTAAAAATCCTATTACTTCAATTTCTCAAACATATGACTATTTTACAGCTATTTAAAGACAAGACTCTCGTTAATCTAACCACACTGTCCGATTTCAAAAGGCTTTACAACGAAAGCAAAACATTAGATTATGTCAGCAGAGTACCAAGCCAGAAATAATCAGACACCCATTTTTCAAGCCAGCATATAATGTCACCAAAACCCAGAAGACAGCTAAATGCAGCACTCACCTTTGATGATCTTCATCAGATGACAACCCTAGGACATTATGTTATACAATACATGCATGTTTTGTTCAATCAAGTTCATATTTATATCAAAAACCAGCTTTTTACATTAGCATGTGACGTTCAGAACTAGCATACCCCCGCAAACTTCCGGGGAATTCGCTAACATTTTACTAAATTACTCACGATAAACGTTCACAAAAAGCATAACAATTATTTTAAGAATTATAGATACAGACCTCCTCTATGCACTCGATATGTCCGATTTTAAAATAGCTTTTTGGTGAAAGCACATTTTGCAATATTCTAAGTACATAGCCCAGGCATCACGGGCTCGCTATTTAGACACCCGGCAAGTTTAGCACTCACCATAATCATATTTACTATTATAAAAGTTTGATTACCCTTTGTTGTCTTCGTCAGAATGCACACCCAGGACTGCTACTTCAATAACAAATGTTGGTTTGGTCCAAAATAATCCATCGTTATATCTGAATAGCAGCGTTTTGTTCGTGTGTTCCAGACACTATCCGAAATAGTAAAGAAGTGTCGCGCGCATGGCGCAATTCGTGACAATAAAATTCTAAATATTCCATTACCGTACTTCGAAGCATGTCAACCGCTGTTTAAAATCAATTTTTACGACATTTTTCTCGTAGAAAAGCGATAATATTCCGACAGGGAATCTCCTTTTCGGCAAACAGAGGAAAAAAATCCCAAAGGCGGGGGCGGTCGGGGTCACGCGCATAAGCCCAGTGTCCCTTGATCGGCCACGCGAGAAAGGCGATAATGTGTTTCAGCCTGGGGCTGGAATGACGACATTCTGTTTTTTCCCGGGCTCTGAGCGCCTATGGACGACGTGGGAAGTGTCACGTTAGAGCAGAGATCCTTAGTAAATGATAGAGATGGAAAAGAAGTTCAAGAAATGGTCAGACAGGCCACTTCCTGTAAAGGAATCTCTCAAGTTTTGACCTGCCATTTGAGTTCTGTTATACTCACAGACACCATTCAAACAGTTTTAGAAAATTTAGGGTGTTTTCTATCCATATGTAATAAGTATATGCATATTCTAGTTACTGGGTAGGAGTGGTAACCAGATTAAATCGGGTATGTTTTTTATCCAGCCGTGTCAATACTGCCCCCTAGCCCTAACAGGTTAAAAAAAAAGTAATTTACATAGCCTGATATTTCATGTCTCTCTCTCCGTGTGAGTGTGTGTATGTTTGTGTATATGTGGCTGTTGTTGCGGCCAAGGACCTCATGACCTCTGAACCTCCAAAAGACTTCCCAGCATAAACAAATGGGGGGTCAGAAAAAAAATTTAAACCAAAAAAATGTCAGAATTGTTTCTCACGAAGTGTCATGATGTGGTTGTTGCAATCAATCAGACCATCCTCTTAAACAAAGAGGATACCTGTCCCCTACTCCCCTATAACCAGAGAGTCCTTACATTTTCTCATTTAGGACACAGTAGCTTTGCAGCTCTGAAGACAGAACAGCTAAAAGATGATCACGGAATCCTTTATCCCCCCATGGAGAGTTCTGAAGGTGAGTTGAAATTACAATATAATGAATGCTTTTTATATCTAAATATGTCTGTTTATAAATACGTATATATTGTATATTATAAAGGAATGTTTTTTAATAAGGTGTTAAATATATTTATATATATTAAATGAGAGGAGGGGTTAATGATACATGTTTAATTTATGTGTTAAACCAGAATGGACTAGGACCTACATAGGTATTTATGTGTTAAACCAGATTGGACTAGGGTCTACATAGGTATTTATGTGTTATCCTCTTGAGGATACCCTAGGATAGGGGGGCGCCACAGCGCATTTTGAAAAAAAATCGTTCCCATTTTCAACGGCCTACTAATCAAACTCAGAAGATAGGGCATGCATATACTTATTATATATGGATAGAAAACACTCTAAAGTTTCTAAAACTGTTTGAATGGTGTCTGTGAGTATAACAGAACTCATTTGGCAGGCAAAACCCTGAGACATTTTCTGACAGGAAGTGGATACCTGATGTGTTGTATTGAGTTCTAACCTATCCCATTGAAAAACACAGGGGTTTAGGAATATTTTGGCACTTCCTATTGCTTCCACTAGATGTCGCCAGTCCTTTCACAGTGGTTTGAGCCTTATAGAGTCAAAACTCAGTGAATGACAGGAGTTTGAAATTGGTCACAGGGGATGGGCCATCACCATTATGACGCCGGCGGCCATGTCTGCCCCCACCTTTGGAAACGGTTTTAAAGGCAGTGAAATCATCCCCTCGAATCTTATTGGCTCTCTTGGTGTTAGTGGCCCTGAACATTTATTTTATACAACGTTTGACATGTTTGAACGAACCTACATGCGCGAGGATTGCTTTCAGTATGAAGTGCAGAGCTGCGTTTGGAGAGAGCCATAGGACGCGCTACCAACATCAGGCTAATGGAACGTGAAGTATGGACTTTTTGACCGAAAATACATCTGTTGTGGACCTGGGATGCTTTCTGATGAAGACAACTAAAGGTAGGCGATTATTGACAATATTATTGAAGATGAGATGGTTCATACTGTTGCATCCAAGATGGCGCCGAGCACTGTATATTAGCTGATTTTCTGAGTATCGCATCTCCTTTTATCGCAAAGTGTGATTACCCAGTAAAGTTAATTTAAAATCTGGTATGACGGGTGTTCTCAAGAGATATTCATCTATAAATGTTAGATTGACAATATACATTTAAAAAATCGTTATAGTATAGCAATTTATTGAAACGTAGCATTGTTTACCGGGACGCTTTTGAGGGGAAATTAGGTAGTCAACGTCAGACAGAGATGTAAAATGCTGTTTTTATATATAAATATGACCTTTATTGAACAAAAGAATGCATGCATTGTATAACATGATGTCCTAGGGGTGCCATCTGATGAAGTTTGTAAAAGGTTAGTGCTACATTTAGCTGTTTATTGATAATATGTGATGGAAGTGGTTGGTCGGAAAATGGCTATGAAGCTGCTTTTTACGATGGACTCATCTAATATAATCTAATGATTTGCTTTTCCTGTAAAACCTTTTTGAAATCGGACGACGTGGGTCGATTCAGGAGAGGTGTATCTATAAAAAAAAAAAAAATATATTTTTAATTTTTGTAAAAAATTATGATAATTTTTTAATGCTAATTGGCGATATGATTTTTCGCTGGATTTTGATCCCGCTAACGGGATCAGATGCTCAAGAGGTTAAACCAGAATGGACTAGGGTCTACATAGGTATTTATGTGTTAAACCAGAATGGATTAGGGTCTACATAGGTATTTATGTGTTAAACCAGAATGGACTAGGGTCTACATAGGTATTTATGTGTTAAACCAGAATGGACTAGGGTCTACATAGGTATTTATGTGTTAAACCAGAATGGACTAGGGTCTACATAGGTATTTATGTGTTAAACCAGAATGGACTAGGGTCTACATAGGTATTTATGTGTTAAACCAGAATGGACTAGGACCTACATAGGTATTTATGTGTTAAACCAGAATGGACTAGGGTCTACATAGGTATTTATGTGTTAAACCAGAATGGACTAGGGTCTACATAGGTATTTATGTGTTAAACCAGAATGGACTAGGGTCTACATAGGTATTTATGTGTTAAACCAGCATGGACTAGGGTCTACATAGGTATTTATGTGTTAAACCAGAATGGACTAGGGTCTACATAGGTATTTATGTGTTAAACCAGAATGGACTAGGGTCTACATAGGTTTTTATGTGTTAAACCAGAATGGACTAGGGTCTACATAGGTATTTATGTGTTAAACCAGAATGGACTAGGACCTACATAGGTATTTATGTGTTAAATCAGAATGGACTAGGGTCTACATAGGTATTTATGTGTTAAACCAGAATGGACTAGGGTCTACATAGGTATTTATGTGTTAAACCAGAATGGACTAGGGTCTACATAGGTATTTATGTGTTAAACCAGAATGGACTAGGGTCTACATAGGTATTTATGTGTTAAACCAGAATGGACTAGGGTCTACATAGGTATTTATGTGTTAAACCAGCATGGACTAGGGTCTACATAGGTATTTATGTGTTAAACCAGAATGGACTAGGGTCTACATAGGTATTTATGTGTTAAACCAGAATGGACTAGGGTCTACATAGGTTTTTATGTGTTAAACCAGAATGGACTAGGGTCTACATAGGTATTTATGTGTTAAACCAGAATGGACTAGGACCTACATAGGTATTTATGTGTTAAACCAGAATGGACTAGGGTCTACATAGGTATTTATGTGTTAAACCAGAATGGACTAGGGTCTACATAGGTATTTATGTGTTAAACCAGAATGGACTAGGACCTACATAGGTATTTATGTGTTAAACCAGAATGGACTAGGGTCTACATAGGTATTTATGTGTTAAACCAGAATGGATTAGGGTCTACATAGGGGATTATCCCAACGATTTGGATAAAGCATATTTATCAGACGGTTAAATAGCCCTCACTAACTCAGAGAGGCTGGTGCCACCTAGTGGATCAATGGCACCACCTAGTGGATCAATGGCAGCACCTAGTGGATCAATGGCACCACCTAGTGGATCAATGGCACCACCTAGTGGATGTTCAGTTACATAACCAAACATTACGAGCCAGGACGGGAGCCGAGGTAAACAGAGCTCTTAGGTGACCAAAAGCCCTGTCCGCCTCAGCCGACCACTGCAAACGTAACGGACCCCTTTCAGCAGTGAGGTAACCGCTACCTAACCAAAACCCCGGATAAACCTCCGGTAGTAATTGACAAACCCTAGAAACCGCTGCACTTCCTTTACCGTGGTGGGAGTCGGCCAATTACGCACGGCTGAAATGCGGTCACTCTCCATCTCCACCCCTGAGGTGGAAATGCGGTACCCTAGGAAGGAGACGGACTGCTTGAAGAACAGGCATTTCTCAGCCTTGACGTGCAGGTCATGCTCCAACAGTCGACAAAGCTTTCTGCGCATCAGGGACACATGCTCGGCGCATGTAGTGGAGTATATCAGAATGTCATCAATATATACCATTTCAACTTGATCGTGCAGGTCCCTGAAAATGTTGTCTACAAAGGCTTGGAAGACTGATGGAGCATTCATCAACCCGTACGGCATGACGGGGTACTCATAATGCCCTGAGGTAGTACTGAACGCCGTCTTCCACTCGTCTCCCTCCCGGATATGCACCAGGTTGTAAGCGCTTCTGAGAACTAAGTTTGGTGAAGAAGTGCGTCCCGTGCATTGACTCGATCGCTGTGGCTATGAGAGGAGGCGTGTAACTGTACCTCACAGTGATCTGGTTTAGGGCTCGATAGTCAATACACGGGCACACACCTCCTTCCTTCTTCTTCACAAAAAAGAAACTCGAGGAGGCGGGTGAAGTGGAGGACCGAATGGACCCCTGACTCAGGGATATGTTTCCATAGCCGCCATCTCCGCCTGTGCCAGGGAATACACGTGACTCCTGGGAAGTGTGGCATCTACCTGGAGGTTTATCGCACAGGTGGAGACCTGGTCTGGACCTTCCACCGTAGTACCACGGGAAACGCAGGAGAGTCAATGAGGAAGAGACTGATTCTCTCCTCGTGACCCCCCGCATCACCATGCCCACGGGAGTGGTGACCTCCCCTAATCAACCCGGACCCTAATGGTTGACTGTCCAGAGCGTGAACTGGGAAAGGTCTAACCACTGGAACACTAGGATCCCTAACCTATGGGCGAATGCTCTGTCGATAAAATTCCCAGCCGCGCCTGAATTGACAAGCGCCTTATGCTGGGAATGTGGGGAAAACTCAGGAAAGTTTACATGCACAAACAGGTGTGCAACAGAAGGCTCTGGATGAGAATGATGCAGGCTCACCTGGGGTGAATCCAGAGTGCCCTGCCTGCTGCCTAAACCCCCAGAGGAACCAACCCGACACCGACCGGCAGTGTTACCGCTGCGGCCACAGATGGTGCACGAGAAAGCCCCTCCTCTGGCCTCCCTGAGCGCAGCACCTCCCAGCTCCATAGGCACCGGAGCGGTGGTGCTGGGAAAGACAACCGACAGAGCCCTCTCTGAACGTCTGCAGGTGGCCAGCAGGTTATCCAACCGAATGGACAGGTCTTGAAAATTCTTGAAAATATATGTGTTATACATCAAAATAAAGCTTAAAAAGCCCTCACTAACTCAGAGAGGCTGGTGCCACCTAGTGGATCAATGGCACCACCTAGTGGATGTTCAGTTACATAACCAAACATTTAGTGACTTTTTCATTTTAGATGTGTCTGTGTTGAATGTAGCTAAAATGTTAGCATAATAATAACATAGATAAATATATATTTGATCATATTTACCACCTGCACACCCACTCTCTCTCTCATAAGGTTTCTTCAAATATTTAACAGTTGTTATACATATGGTTTTGGTAATTCATATTATTACTATATGTTGTTTTTATGTCAATTGTATGTATTCTTAAGTAAAAATGAATATATTTTGTATAAATATATTTTACTATTTAAAACGTGGACGACATCCAATTTTCAGGTAATTAATATTGTTACTATATGGTGTTTTATGTCAAATGTCTGTATTTTTTAATACAGACGTGAGTTAATAATATAATGTGTAATAATCGTTATATATTAAGCATTAAACAATTCTTGTCCACTATTTTAAAAACCTAATCTTGTGTTTACGGCTGACAGCCCCCAGACAAGAGCACCAGAGGCATTATGGGCTCTACCCTTGAATGACTTCGAGGGTATTGAAAATGACGATATTCTACCGTTCTGTGCGGCCGGCTTTGACAAAACTTAAAACAGACCAAGAATCAAAGATTTGTCACACATATACTGTACAGGCCTCCAAGCAGCCATAGACATTCAGTATTTAATCAGGCACCTACATCATATCATAGTCCTGCAAGGCTCCCCAGAACCCTAGACATTCAGTATTTAATCAGGTACCTACACCATATCATAGTCCTGCAAGGCTCCCCAGAACCCTAGACATTCAGTATTTAATCAGGTACCTACACCATATCGTAGTCCTGCAAGGCTCCCCAGAACCCTAGACATTCAGTATTTAATCAGGTACCTACACCATATCATAGTCCTGCAAGGCTCCCCAGAACCCTAGACATTCAGTATTTAATCAGGTACCTACACCATATCATAGTCCTGCAAGGCTCCCCAGAACCCTAGACATTCAGTATTTAATCAGGTACCTACACCATATCATAGTCCTGCAAGGCTCCCCAGAACCCTAGACATTCAGTATTTAATCAGGTACCTACACCATATCATAGTCCTGCAAGGCTCCCCAGAACCCTAGACATTCAGTATTTAATCAGGCACCTACACCATATCATAGTCCTGCAAGGCTCCCCAGAACCCTAGACATTCAGTATTTAATCAGGTACCTACACCATATCATAGTCCTGCAAGGCTCCCCAGAACCCTAGACATTCAGTATTTAATCAGGTACCTACACCATATCATAGTCCTGCAAGGCTCCCCAGAACCCTAGACATTCAGTATTTAATCAGGTACCTACATCATATCATAGTCCTGCAAGGCTCCCCAGAACCCTAGACATTCAGTATTTAATCAGGTACCTACACCATATCATAGTCCTGCAAGGCTCCCCAGAACCCTAGACATTCAGTATTTAATCAGGTATTTAGTTCAAGTACACCGAGCGGCCTCACCTCTGACCGAGAAGGACGACTCTCTTTACGGATACGGTATGCCCTGTTTTTATTAGAGTTATAATTTTTTGAAAGAATATCTTAAAACAATTTCAAATATTGTTATTTTTTCAGACTCCAATCTTGCCGAGTCGACACATCAAGAGGACAACAGGGTAGGAAACACAACATCGACTCCTCTGAAAAACAGGCATCAAACAACCAAAGGTCATTTAACTAACAAGAAAACAAGGCCTAACAGTGACAAACAGAAACAGGGAGTTAGGATATATTGATGTGTTATTATATTTTAAAACGTACTGTTATTTTTTTTGTATCATTTTCTCGTTTATCACTATTATTGGTTATTTAATATTATTATTATATATATTTTAATTTGAATACACTATTTTATATTTTTCTTTCAGACTCCTCCAATGCCAATACAAACACAGAAGACCCAATACAACAAGAGGAAGAGGAGGAAGAGGATGCTGATGACATACTGAGTAAAACAGGACTCTAAAAGACAGAGAGGTCCAGTTACTAGATAGGTTTCTCACAGCCTTTTACAGGACTCTAAAAGACAGAGAGGTCCAGTTACTAGATAGGTTTCTCACAGCCTTTTACAGAGCTCTAAAAGACAGAGAGGTCCAGTTACTAGATAGGTTTCTCACAGCCTTTTACAGGACTCTAAAAGACAGAGAGGTCCAGCTACACAAACATATGGTTGCTTAACTAAGACGGCAGTACAGCCAAGACCTATCCGTCTGGCATAAAACCATGCCACGATTGAGAAGCATCAATCCGATTAAAAAACGCCCAAACAAACGATAAAAGCCGTATGTAACATGGAAACTTCTAGAATAACGCCAGAACTGATCTCGTTAATTAACCAAATGAATGAGCTCAATCCTCCTTCAACACCACCCCCCCCACACAACACCCCCCACCTCCTATAAATCCTACACATGATCACACGTTAAAACAGGTTCCCCCCACAACTTATCTCCATAATTAACCAAATTAATGAGCTCACCCCTCCTTCAACATCACCCCCCCACACACATCCACATGGCCCCTACAACCCCGGCAGGCTATGAAGACAATGAGCAACCGCACGTTGAATTTGATGAATTGTAAAATTGTGTAATAAATCAGATGGGGGACGGTCTTGATAGAAGTGTCCATGTTTTGTACCGCAATAAATTTAACAATACAGAGATTCGTCAGTTTTTTAATTTCACATGTATGAATCAGAGCCATGATCATGCAGTTTTTTATGTGATGATTTTGGATAGTCTAGGAGAACTTTTAGAACGGGCTACAGATTTAGCTGAACCTCGTCATGTCTTACAGCTGGAAATATGTGGTGATAGTCTGCAAAACACAGCATCTCTTGTTTTACCCAATGGCAAAGCGGACATTCAAGAATTTATAGCCCTGCTGGAACGTCTTGTTCAATCTAATTTATCCATCATAGCTGATAGGACCTTAGAACTTGTTGTGCAAATAGTCCGACAACCCCTAGGAGGAGGGGGTCAGAGAAGGACACTAGATAGTCTCCAACCCCTAGGAGGAGGGGGTCAGAGAAGGAAACTAGATAGTCTCCAACCCCTAGGAGGAGGGGGTCAGAGAAGGACACTAGATAGTCTCCAACCCCTAGGAGGAGGGGGTCAGAGAAGGAAACTAGATAGTCTCCAACCCCTAGGAGGAGGGGGTCAGAGAGGGAAACTAGATAGTCTCCGACCCCTAGGAGGAGGGGGTCAGAGAAGGACACTAGATAGTCTCCAACCCCTAGGAGGAGGGGGTCAGAGAAGGAAACTATATAGTCACCAACCCCTAGGAGGAGGGGGTCAGAGAAGGAAACTAGATAGTCTCCAACCCCTAGGAGGAGGGGTCAGAGAAGGAAACTAGATAGTCTCCAACCCCTAGGAGGAGGGGGTCAGAGAAGGACACTAGATAGTCTCCAACCCCTAGGAGGAGGGGGTCAGAGAAGGACACTAGATAGTCTCTAACCCCTAGGAGGAGGGGGTCAGAGAAGGAAACTAGATAGTCTCCAACCCCTAGGAGGAGGGGGTCAGAGAAGGAAACTAGATAGTCTCCAACCCCTAGGAGGAGGGGGTCAGAGAAGGACACTAGATAGTCTCCAACCCCTAGGAGGAGGGGGTCAGAGAAGGACACTAGATAGTCTCATGCAATCAGAAATCATTACAAATAAGAAGGCATATCTCAATCCCGGTAATCAGTTAAGCTTTGCAATAGGTCTATCACATTTACTCCTTCCTGGATGTACTGCTCTAGAAGCTATACAAAAGGCTAGTGACCTCCAAAAGGCTGTAGGTCTATCACATTTACTCCTTCCTGGATGTACTGATCTAGAAGCTATACAAAAGGCTAGTGACCTCCAAAAGGCTGTAGGTCTATCACATTTACTCCTTCCTGGATGTGCTGATCTAGAAGCTTTACAAAAGGCTAGTGACCTCCAAAAGGCTGGAGGTCTATGTATACAGGAGCCTGTAACTTTCTCTGTCATAGTCACATTAGAACATTTGCTGAACATCCAGATTGTGGTTGTAAACTTCAGTATTGCATCAAGATAACTATCAGCATTTAAACTTAGCTAGACTTCAAGTTGACTTCAATTTCAAAATAAGATTGAAAATTACTTTGGTACAAATAAACTTAGTATAAACCTTAATCACAGAATGAATATGCATATAATGCATTAAATCACATATCACTTCACATAATAAAATAATTTCACATCAGTGGAGGTACCTTTGAAATTTTGCTTAAATTGCTCTTTAAGCTTGGCTAACACCACTTTTCATAAAACACTAATCTTAATTTCAATGTATGATTATCTTTTATCTTTACTCAAAACGTGTTCACTTGCTTATGGAGTTAAGTTTCCCTTTAAATCTCTTAACAACCACAAACACCAGCACATTCGATTTATCCCCAAAACATGTAGGCTAAGCACAGTATGTACGATTTATAGAGCTGAGTCCTTAGTTGCAATTTCCAAGTAGAACCACTTCTCATCCCACCTTAACTTGAATGTTGTGGTAGATTGCTTTTGGCCTGAAAAGTTGCGCTTTCAACACAGTCCAATCACCGTTGCTTGCTGTCGCTAAGCCGACAATGTCATGGGCTTTGCTTATCTGATCTGCTGGATCTTGGTTGCGTCGTTACCCGCGGCGGTCTTGTTGTCTCTCCTACCCGTGTTGAGCAGGCGAGTTCTCACTGTATCTCTCTTCACGACAACAGACACAGGTTGGTTCTTTGAAACGGGCGTTTATTGCATTGCACGTCTTTTTCTCCGATGCATCCACGTCACGCCGTGAGAACTATATGTTTGAATGAACACAGTAACGTTGATAAAGTATACAGTACTGAAACAAAGAAATACAAATGGCGCTCGGCGCAACAATACAAATGGCGCTCAGCGCAACAATACAAATGGCGCTCGGCGCAACAATACAAATGGCGCTCAGCGCAACAATACAAATGGCGCTCGGCGCAACAATACAAATGGCGCTCAGCGCAACAATACAAATGGCGCTCGGCGCAACAATACAAATGGAACTTGGCGCGACTATGAACAAAGTTCTATAGGTAGAACAAAATACCTCGTTGGCTGCTTGTCCTGAAAAGAGGTTCTTGAATCCTTAAAGTCCCTTGAAAGTCCCTTTACTGTCTTTCTTAGCCTCTGCCATCAACAATTATGATTCAGACTTAGATCTGCTTAAGTTAGATTGCACACAGTCAATTAACAAATTCCGTAGCAGTAACACAACAGAGAACGTTAGTTCCGGGATGGAACATAAAAACACAAACAATGGCCTAACGTTAATTTACCTGTTACATCACATTTAAATTCTTATCTATACATCAATAAATCATTTATTTATTTACTACATCAAATAAACCTTGAATTATGTATTAATCATGCATAGTGAACACAGCATCTATGTAACAACACTTACAGTGGTTTTATACCATAGTAGTAGGAATAATTCAGCTCTCTTGAAATTCCAGAACAACCCTCAACCTCATCCTCATATTCTGTACTTTTATGTGCAAAACAACCATTTGTATGGTATTACCAACATCAGAGCTTTCTAAGGAGCTCCCTATGTTTGTCCATCATGTCATTCAGGCTACACCAGCGTCACGTCCTGACCAGTAAAGGGGTTATTTGCTATTATAGTTTGGTCAGGACGTGGCAGGGGGTATTTGTTTTATATGGTTCGGGGTATGTGTGTATGTAGAGGGGTGTTTGGTTAATGTATTCCGGGGTTTTTGTCATTTTTCTATGTTAGTGTATTTCTATGTTCTCTCTAGTCATTTCTATTTCTATGTTTAGTTAATTGGGGTTGGGGCCTTCAATTGGAGGCAGCTGTCTATCGTTCGCTCTGATTGAAGGTCCTATAAATAGGAATGTGTTTGTCATGGGATTGGTGGGAGGTTGTTGTGTGAGCCTACAAGACTGTTTGTTTATTGTTTTGTTTATTAGTGGTGTTCACAATAAAAGTTAACATGAGCTCTCAACCCGCTGCGCCTTGGTCCATTCACTACGACGTCGACCGTTACAACGAGACGGGGGGGGAGGAGGGGGGTATATAACTGTTCAGTGTATCAGGCTACACCAGACGGGGGGGGGGCATTCTAGTCAGTATAACTGTTCAGTGTATCAGGCTACACCAGACTTGGGGGGGGGGCATTCTAGTCAGTATAACTGTTCAGTGTATCAGGCTACACCAGACGGGGGGGGGGGGGCATTCTAGTCAGTATAACTGTTCAGTGTATCAAATCAAATCAAATGTATTTATATAGCCCTTCGTACATCAGCTGAAATCTCAAAGTGCTGTACAGAAACCCAGCCTAAAACCCCAAACAGAAAGCAATGCATGTGAAAGAAGCACGGTGGCTAGGAAAAACTCCCTAGGAAAAACTAGAAAGGCCAAAAACCTAGGAAGAAACCTAGAGAGGAACCAGGCTATGAGGGGTGGCCAGTCCTCTTCTGGCTGTGCTGGGTGGAGATTAGAAACCTAGAGAGGAACCAGGCTATGAGGGGTGGCCAGTCCTCTTCTGGCTGTGCCGGGTGGAGATTAGAAACCTAGAGAGGAACCAGGCTATGAGGGGTGGCCAGTCCTCTTCTGGCTGTGCCGGGTGGAGATTAGAAACCTAGAGAGGAACCAGGCTATGAGGGGTGGCCAGTCCTCTTCTGGCTGTGCCGGGTGGAGATTAGAAACCTAGAGAGGAACCAGGCTATGAGGGGTGGCCAGTCCTCTTCTGGCTGTGCCGGGTGGATATTATAACAGAACATGGTCAAGATGTTAAAATGTTCATAAATGACCAGCATGTTCAAATAATAATAATCATAGTAGTTGTCGAGGGTGCAACAAGCACGTCCGGTGAACAGGTCAGGGTTCCATAGCCGCAGGCAGAACAGTTGAAACTGGAGCAGCAGCATAACCAGGTGGACTGGGGACAGCAAGGAGTCATCATGCCAGGTAGTCATGAGGCATAGTCCTAGGGCTCAGGTCCTCCGAGAGAAAGAAAGAAAGAGAGATAGAGAGAATTAGAGAGAGCATATATAAATTCACACAGGACACCGGATAAGACAAGAGAAATACTCCAGATGTAACAGACTGACCCTAGCCCCCGACACATAAACTACTGCAGCATAAATACTGGAGGCTGAGACAGGAGGGATGAGAAGACACTGTGGCCCCATCCGATGATACCCCGGACAGGGCCAAACAGGCAGGATATAACCCCACCCACTTTGCCAAAGCACAGCCCCCACACCACTAGAGGGATGTCCACAACCACCAACTTACGGTAAGTTGGTGGTTGTGGACATCCCACTAGTGGTGTGGGGCTGTGCTTTGGCAAAGTGGGTCCTAAGACAAGGCCAGTATAGCCCACAAAGATCTCCGCCATGGCACAACCCAAGGGGGCGCCAACCCAGACAGGAAGACCACGTCAGTGACTCAACCCACTCAAGTGACGCACCCCTCCCATGGACGGCATGGAAGAACAC
Source organism: Salmo salar (assembly GCF_905237065.1). Taxonomy (NCBI): domain Eukaryota; kingdom Metazoa; phylum Chordata; class Actinopteri; order Salmoniformes; family Salmonidae; genus Salmo; species Salmo salar. Next base: position 19,685 of record NW_025548894.1, read on the forward strand.
CAGTAAGCCAGTGACTCAGCCCATGTAATAGGGTTAGAGGCAGAGAATCCCAGTGGAAAGAGGGGAACCGGCAAGGCAGAGACAGCAAGGGCGGTTCGTTGCTCCAGCCTTTCCGTTCACCTTCACACTCCTGGGCCAGACTATACTTAATCATAGGACCTACTGAAGAGATAAGTCTTCAGTAAAGACTTAAAGGTTGAGACTGAGTCTGCGTCTCTCACATGGGTAGGCAGACCATTCCATAAAAATTGAGCTCTATAGGAGAAAGCCCTACCTCCAGCCGTTTGCTTAGAAATTCTAAGGACAATTAGGAGGCCTGCATCTTGTGACCGTAGCGTACGTGTAGGTATGTACGGCAGGACCAAATCGGAAAGATAGGTAGGAGCAAGCCCATGTAATGCTTCGTAGGTTAGCCTGTTATGGCTAGGGGGCAGTATTTTCACGGCTGGATAAAAAACGTGCCCGATTTAATCTGGTTACCACTCCTACCCAGTAACTAGAATATGCATATACTTATTACATATGGATAGAAAACACCCTAAAGTTTCTAAAACTGTTTGAATGGTGTCTGTGAGTATAACAGAACTCATTTGGCAGGCAAAAACCTGACAAGGTTTCAGGCAGGAAGTGGCCTGTCTGACAAGGTGTCGTTCTTCTTGTCTCTGTTTATTGAAGAGTGAGGATCTTAGCTGTCCCGTGACACTTCCTACGGCTGCCATAGGATCTCAGAAGGCGGTAAAAAGCTGAATCGTGGCTTTGCAGGCTCTGGCTGAAAAAAAAGTAGCGCGTTTGGGTAGTGGCTGGTTACAGTACTGTGAGACTCAGGCTCGTGCCCGCGTCGACCGAAAGCTTTGTTTACTTTCCTCTGTTTAGCTAAAAGGAGATTCCCGGTCGGAATATTATCGCTTTTTTACGAGAAAAATGGCATAAAAATTGATTTTAAACAGCGGTTGACATGCTTCGAAGTACGGTAATGGAATATTTAGATTTTTTTGTCACGAATTGCGCCATGCGACGCGACCCTGATTTACCATTTCAGATAGTGTCTGGGACGCACAAACAAAATGCCGCTATTCGGATATAACGATGGATTATTTTGGACCAAACCAACATTTGTTATTGAAGTAGCAGTCCTGGGAGTGCATTCTGACGAAGACAACAAAAGGTAATCAAACTTTTACAATAGTAAACCTGATATTGGTGAGTGCTAAACTTGCCGGGTGTCTAAATAGCTAGCCCGTGATGCCTGGGCTATGTACTTAGAATATTGCAAAATGTGCTTTCACCAAAAAGCTATTTTAAAATCGGACATATCGAGTGCATAGAGGAGGTCTGTATCTATAATTCTTAAAATAATTGTTATGCTTTTTGTGAACGTTTATCGTGAGTAATTTAGTAAATTCTTAGTGAATTCGCCGGAAGTTTGCGGGGGGTATGCTAGTTCTGAACAAAACATGCTAATGTAAAAAGCTGGTTTTTGATATAAATATGAACTTGATTGAACAAAACATGCATGTATTGTTTAACATAATGTCCTAGGGTTGTCATCTGATGAAAATCATCAAAGGTGAGTGCTGCATTTAGCTGTCTTCTGGGTTTCGGTGACATTATATGCTAGCTTGAAAAATGGGTGTCTGATTATTTCTGGCTGGGTACTCTGCTGACATAATCTAATGTTTTGCTGTCGCTGTAAAGCCTTTTTGAAATCGGACAGTGTGGTTAGATAAAGGAGAGTCTTATCTTTAAAATGCTGTGAAATAGTCATATGTTTGAAAAATTAAAGTTTTTGTACTTTTGAGGAATTTGTAATTCGCGCCACGCCTATCATTGGATATTGGAGCAGGTGTTCCGCTAGCGGAACGTCTAGATGTAAGAGGTTAACAGTAAAACCTTGAAATCAGCCCTTGCCTTAACAGGAAGCCAGTGTAGGGAGGCTAGCACTGGAGTAATATGATCACATTTTTTGGGTTCTAGTCAGGATTCTAGCAGCCGTATTTAGCACTAACTGAAGTTTGTTTAGTGCTTTATCCGGGTAGCCGGAAAGTAGAGCATTGCAGTAGTCCAGCCTAGAAGTAACAAAAGCATGGATTAATTTTTCTGCGTCATTTTGGACAGAAAGTTTCTGATTTTTGCAATGTTACGTAGATGGAAAAAAGCTGTCCTTGAAACAGTCTTGATATGTTCTTCAAACGAGAGATCAGGGTCCAGAGTAACACCGAGGTCCTTCACAGTTTTATTTGAGACGACTGTACAACCATCCAGATTAATTGTCAGATTCAACAGAAGATCTCTTTGTTTCTTGGGACCTAGAACAAGCATCTCTGTTTTGTCCGAGTTTAAAAGTAGAAAGTTTGCAGCCATCCACTTCCTTATGTCTGAAACACAGGCTTCTAGCGAGGGCAATTTTGGGGCTTCACCATGTTTCATTGAAATGTACAGCTGTGTGTTGTCCGCATAGCAGTGAAATTTAACATTGTGTTTTCGAATGACTTCCCCAAGAGGTAAAATATATAGTGAAAACAATAGTGGTCCTAAAACGGAACCTTGAGGAACACCGAAATTTACAATTGATTTGTCAGAGGACAAACCATTCACAGAGACAAACTGATATCTTTCTGACAGATAAGATCTAAACCAGGCCAGAACTTGTCCATGTAGTCCAATTTGGGTTTCCAATCTCTCCAAAAGAATGTGGTGATCGATGGTATCAAAAGCGGCACTAAGATCTTGGAGCACGAGGACAGATGCAGAGCCTCGGTCTGATGTCATTAAAAGGTCATTTACCACCTTCACAAGTGCAGTCTCAGTGCTATGATGGGGTCTAAAACCAGACTGAAGCGTTTCGTATACATTGTTTGTCTTCAGGAAGGCAGTGAGTTGCTGTGCAACAGCTTTTCTAAAATTTTTGAGAGGAATGGAAGATTCGATATAGGCCGATAGTTTTTATAATTTCTGGGTCAAGATTCGGCTTTTTCAAGAGAGGCTTTATTACTGCCACATTTAGTGAGCTTGGTACACATCCGGTGGATAGAGAGCCGTTTATTATGTTCAACATAGGAGGGCCAAGCACAGGAAGCAGCTCTTTCAGTAGTTTAGTTGGAATAGGGTCCAGTATGCAGCTTGAGGGTTTGGAGGCCATGATTATTTTCATCATTGTGTCAAGAGATATAGTACTAAAACACTTTAGTATCTCCCTTGATCCTAGGTCCTGGCAGAGTTGTGCAGACTCAGGACAATGGAGCTTTGGAGGAATACCCAGATTTAAAGAGGAGTCCGTAATTTGCTTTATCAGGCTACACCAGACAGGGGGGGGCACCCAAGTCAGTATAACTGTTCAGTGTATCAGGCTACACCAGACAGGGTGGGGGGGCACTCTTGTCTTAATAACTGTTCAGTGCATCAGGATGAAAAATGTCCGATGCAGCCCTTACACCTAACACCATGTGAGGATTGTCATCGTACATGTCGATCCTTCTACTGCTATGAAAAACACAACATTTAAACATGGCACCCCAAGGCATGTAAATCTGTAAGCAGTTGTGACATTAACAAGAAATGTCCAAAATGCCATTGTAATTACAACCTTAAAATAGACAACCCCCAACCTCACATATGTCGGATGATAATCTGCACGATCTGTAAAGGTATGTGGTATCCTACACTGCCCTGTCTGTAAAGGTATGTGGTATCCTACACTGCCCTGTCTGTAAAGATATGTGGTATCCTAAACTGCCCTGTCTGTAAAGGTATGTGGTATCCTACACTGCCCTGTCTGTAAAGGTATGTGGTATCCTAAACTGCCCTGTCTGTAAAGGTATGTGGTATCCTACACTGCCCTGTCTGTAAAGGTATGTGGTATCCTAAACTGCCCTGTCTGTAAAGGTATGTGGTATCCTAAACTGCCCTGTCTGTAAAGGTATGTGGTATCCTAAACTGTCCTGTCTGTAAAGGTATGTGGTATCCTAAACTGCCCTGTCTGTAAAGGGCCTTTGAAAAGCAGAGACCCTGAAGTGGTTCAAGAAGTGGAACATGAGTGTTATATTCAGCCATTGGCTGAAGATGAACATTCAGAGAAATATGTATTTTATGACTTTGAGAGTAATCAACAGTCAGGGGTTCATCTGCCTATATGTCACTTCTTTCCTAGATATTGGACGAAGGCGCAGCAGGTTGAGTGCTCATATTTACTTTTATTGAACAGTAAAACAACAAAACGTACGAACGAACGAACAGGATGCAGGCTAAACACAAAGCTATGCAACTACAACTACCCCCAAATACCCCATACAAAACAACCCCTATACATAGGACCTTCAATCAGAGGCAACGAGGAACAGCTGCCTCCAATTGAAGGTCAAATCAATAAACTGAACATAGACGTAAACAACCTAGAACTAACATAGAATGCACTAACCTAGAACCTAAACCTAAAACCCCGGTACACTCTAAACCAACACCCCTCTACATAAACACATAGCCCAACAAACCCCTAAACACTCTAAACAAATACCCCCTGCCACGTCCTGACTAAACATCAATAACAAATAAGCCCTTTACTGGTCAGGACGTGACACTATATTTGTATCTACCATGATTTTCAAGGGTGAAAGGTGGTTGGCAAAGAGCCTCAATTGTGCCCTACTCTTTCTAAAACATTCCTTAATGAGAGTCTTGTCTTTTAATAGCTGTAAAATAGTCATATGTTTGAGAAATTGAAGTAATAGTATTTCAAACGTTTCAAAAATCGCGCCACTGGATTCAAGTGACTGTTACGTAGCTGGGACGAATTCGTCCCGCCTAGCCCATAGAGGTTAAAGAGAATTTCCCCTCTCTGATGCAAAAACTTAAGGCAAACATACAATTTTGGAGAACTCTCCCAATTTCTCTGCTCGGAAGAATTAATGCCATTAAAATCGTCTTCCTCACACAACTGCTCTATCTATACCAGAACATCCCAATATTCATACCTAAATCCTTTCATAAACAACTGGACTCTATTATCAATCCTTTCATCTGGGATTATAAAACACACAGGATAGGTAAAAAACACCTCTGTAAATCCAAGATGGAAGGAGGATTGTCTCTCCCAAACTTTATATTTTACTACTGGGCCGCCAACCTCCGCGCTGTTACGTTTCTGCTGGATGACGCACTCCTGCCATCCAGCTGGCTTAGTATGGAGCGAGAGGAGTGCCACCCCTTCTCTATTGGTGCTGTGATTTTGTCACCTGTCAATCTGGAGATGTCACTTTACGGTAACAATCCTATTATACACAGCACAGTCCGAATCTGGAAGCAAATTAAAGTCCACTTTGATCTTAGACCAATATCATTCATGCTTCCTGTTGCAAGGAATCCCTCCTTTGCCCCCTCTAACCTTGATAACACCTTTGAGCGGTGGGGAGAGTTGGGGATAAGTACCATAGGGGATTTATATATAGGGGGAACCTTTGCTTCCTTTGAATCGCTGAGGGAAACTTATAATCTTCCCAGAAGTAACTTTTTCAGATACCTACAGATTAGAGACTATGTTAGAAAATACCTCCCAACATTTGGGAATGCTAAACCTTTCACGTTTGACGGATGCATAAAAATATGCCCCACCTCAGACAAACTGATATCTCGTATATATGATGCTTTTCAATCTGTTAGCGCACCCTCTACTGATGCCATTAAGGCAAAATGGGAGGAAGAACTAGGGACTGACATTTCGGTGGCAGACTGGGAAGATAGCTTGGTGTATATCCACACCTGCTCCATTAACTCCAGACATCGTCTCATACAATTCAAGGTATTACACAGATTACACTATTCCAAAACCAAACTGCATAGGATATTTCCTGGTACATCCCCTATGTGTGATAAATGTCAGGCTGAGCAGGGTACACTACTCCACTGCTTTGCCCTATGCTCTAACTTGTATGGGTATTGGTGTGGAATTTTTGGGGTCCTCTCTGAAGTTCTGGAGACTTCAATAGACCCAGAACCGCTTCTGATAATCCTGGGAGTGTCCGATTCCCTAAACGGATTAACCAACTCCCCAAAACAATTCATCTCTTACAGTCTCATTTCGGCAAAAAAATTAATCTTGTTGTTTTGAAAAAAGAGGGAAGCGCCCTCTACCAAATTATGGCTCAGCGAATTGGCAAACACTGTACACTTAGAAAGAATTAGATATATTTTGAACAATAAATTATCAACATTTGATCAAATCTGGCAGCTTTTCCTCTCTTACTTGGACCAGGCGGCGCTGTGAATTTGCACTTAACGCACTCTCAATTGTCATATGGTAATCTACCTTTGGGCAGCGTGTGCTGGCCCCACCACCCGAGCAGTTGGGAGGGGAATAGGGTGGAATAAGGGGGGGTAAAGTGGGGTATAAGTGGGGGGGCTACATCGACCCTTTTTTTTCCTTTTTCCCTTTTTATTTTTTTATTTATTTTTTTCAACAAAAAAATTCTACCTGTCCTTGTTTTGTATGTCTTGTTTTGTAATATTTGTTTTGTGCCCAGAACTCTGGGTCTTTTGGTTAATGTCTGTTCTCTTATGTTTAGATAAGAACTGTAAACTTGTCTTTTATACCTATACACCATTCTTGTGTATGTGTTCAATAAAAAATATTTGAAAAAAAAAATTATAATAATAATAAAAAATAAAAAATAAATAAAAAGTCAAAGACCCCCATCATTACTGACTTGGTCATGTTAAATATCATCTGTAGTTCTACAGAAGCAGAAATCAGGGACACCAACGTTTACAAAGAGTTGATATGACAATGTGTGTGTGTGTGTGTGTGTGTGTGTGTGTGTGTGTGTGTGTGTGTGTGTGTGTGTGTGTGTGTGTGTGTGTGTGTGTGTGTGTGTGTGTGTGTGTGTGTGTGTGTGTGTATGTAATTAATGGGAATAAGTGTGTTTTATATTACCATACAGTATAACATATGATCATTCAACAAGTCTCAAGTTACCTTAACTTCTCCTTTTGATACCTAGAAACATCTACATTAAATGAATTAGTGAAAAGTGAGTTATTAACATTCTAATGTGAATGATGATGATTTCTAATATTGTGTCTGGTTTCATCCATCAGATGTCTGTGATCTCACACTGGATCCAAACACAGTAAACAGACTCCTCTCTCTGTCTGAGGAGAACAGAAAGGTGACAGGTTGGAGAGAGAAGCAGCCGTATCCTGATCACCCAGAGAGATTTGAGGACTGTGGACAGGTGCTGTGTAGAGAGGGTCTGTCTGGGCGCTGTTACTGGGAGGTAGAGTGGAGTGGGGGATGGGCTGATATAGGAGTGACATATAAAGGAATCAGCAGGAGAAGAAGGGGTGATGACTGTTGGCTTGGATACAATGACAAGTCCTGGAGTCTGTTCTGTTCTGACAACAGTTACATAGCCAGGCACAATAATAATGACACTACCATAGACGTCCCCTCCTCCAGCTCCCACAGAGTAGGAGTGTATCTGGACTGGCCAGCCGGCACTCTGTCCTTCTATAGAGCCTCCTCTGACACACTGACCCACCTGATCACATTCACATCCACATTCACTGAGCCCCTCTATCCAGGGTTTGGGGTTAATTATGATGGCGACTCAGTGTCCCTGAAATTATAACCTGACACACACACACACACACACACACACTGCACACATACACTGGACACACACACACACACTGGACACACACACACTGGACACACACACACATACGCGTCTTCCTATAATTGTGAGGACTTTGACCAGGACCTTCAAATGAGGACCATCATTTCTGATAGAACTGGGAACAAACAGACACCTCATTCCAGCACTAAGTGGTCCCACAAACACAGAGGTGAAAATACTACAGGAATATTCTGCAAATGTTGATGAAGATGTCACTCAATCCACCCAAAACAACATGCAGTCTTTCCACAAGACTCCCATGAAGTTATAGTGACGTTATGAGTTGACGTTAACCTGTTGGGGCTAGGGGGCAGTATTGTCACGGCTGGATAAAAAACATACCCGATTTAATCTGGTTACTAATCCTACCCAGTAACTAGAATATGCATATACTTATTATATATGGATAGAAAACACCCTAAAGTTTCTAAAACTGTTTGAATGGTGTCTGTGAGTATAACAGAACTCAAATGGCAGGTCAAAACCTGAGAGATTCCTTTACAGGAAGTGGCCTGTCTGACCATTTCTGGAACTTCTTTGCCATCTCTATCTTTTACAAGGGATCTCTGCTCTAACGTGACACTTCCTACGTCGTTCATAGGCGCTCAGAGCCCGGGAAAAAACAGAATGTCGTCATCCCAGCCCCAGGCTGAAGCTCTTGATCGCCTTTCTCAAGTGGCCGATCAAGGGTACTCTGGGCTTAGGCGCGTGACCCGGTCGCCCCCGTCTTTGTGATTTTTTCCTCTGTTTGCCGAAAAGGAGATTCCCGGTCGGAATATTATCGCTTTTCTACGAGAAAATGGCATAAAAATTGATTTTAAACAGCGGTTGACATGCTTCGAAGTACGGTAAAGGAATATTTAGACATTTTTTTGTCACGAAATGCGCCATGCGCTCGACCGTTATTTACCATTTCGGATAGTTTCTGGAACGCACGGACAAAACGACGCTATTCGGATATAACGATGGATTATTTTGGACCAAACCAACATTTGTTATTGAAGTAGAAGTCCTGGGAGTGCATTCTGACGAAGACAACAAAAGGTAATCAAACTTTTATAATAGTAAATCTGATATTGGTGAGTGCTAAACTTGCCGGGTGTCTAAATAGCTAGCCCTGTGATGCCGGGCTATGTACTTAGAATATTGCAAAATGTGCTTCATCCGAAAAGCTATTTTAAAATCGGACATATCGAGTGCATAGAGGAGTAATGTATCTATAATTCTTAAAATAATTGTTATGCTTTTTGTGAACGTTTATCGTGAGTAATTTAGCAAACTGTTAGTAAATTCCCCGGAAGTTTGCGGGGGGTATGCTTTTTCTGAACGTCACATGCTAATGTAAAAAGCTGGTTTTTGATATAAATATGAACTTGATTGAACAGACATGCATGCATTGTATAACATAATGTCCTAGGGTTGTCATCTGATGAAGATCATAAAAGGTTAGTGCTGCATTTAGCTGTGGTTTGGGTTTTTGTGACATTATATGCTAGCTTGAAAAATGGGTGTCTGATTATTTCTGGCTGGGCACTCTCCTGACATAATCTAATGTTTTGCTTTCGTTGTAAAGCCTTTTTGAAATCGGACAGTGCGGTTAGATTAACGAGAGTCTTGTCTTTTAATAGCTGTAAAATAGTCATATGTTTGAGAAATTGAAGTAATAGTATTTCAAACGTTTCAAAAATCGCGCCACTGGATTCAAGTGGCTGTTACGTAGGTGGGACGAATTCGTCCCACCTGCGCCAGAGAGGTTAAAGTAACATTCTCAGAACATACTGCACTTGTTTTATCATGTTTTAGATGTATCCTCTGTTTAAACATGTAAACTCTTACAATAACACTGTTAAAATACCAATGTGATCATTTGTTATATGTCTTTTATGTTGAAAAACAGATTGTACAATTATATATGGACATACGCTCCATAGTTATACAAGTATACAAGGATATATTGTACTTTCATAATAAAACAGACTTGAAACAAGAAAACTATGTTAATTGTGAAACCATCTTCGTTATTGATTTTACGTTGCCTCTCCCAGTCACAGGTTGACGTTTGTCATGAATCTTGACCTGGAGGCAGAACTGCACGATTTCCTCTAGATATGCCAGCTGCAGAGTCAAAATTGGCTATATTGTAATCATTTGTGGAAAATAATTGTGTTTTATGGTCTTAATTTAAGGTAAGGATTAGCAGTGTGGTTAAGGTTAGGATTAAAATCAGATTTTGTCAGCTGGTGACCACTTTGCACAACTGCCTCCAGAACAAGATTCATGACAATAAATGCCAAACTGCCTCCAGAACAAGAATCATGACAATAAATGCCAACCTGCCTCCCAGTCATCCCCTCCTAATCTTTACAAGGCTGCAGAACATGCAAGCTAGTGATGTGGGGGTTCTCTCATAACCCTCAGTCCCCAGGTGGGTAGATGGCAGGTTGAATAAAGAGAAGCTAGTGATGTGGGGGTTCTCTCATAACCCTCAGTCCCCAGGTGGGTAGATGGCAGGTTGTATAAAGAGAAGCTAGTGATGTGGGGGTTCTCTCATAACCCTCAGTCCCCAGGTGGGTAGATGGCAGGTTGAATAAAGAGAAGCTAGTGATGTGGGGGTTCTCTCATAACCCTCAGTCCCCAGGTGGGTAGATGGCAGGTTGTATAAAGAGAAAACAATAGGCTACATAAAACAATCCATAAATGTATAATTATTGTGCAATTTACACAAAACATTAAGGACACCTTTCTTTCCATGACAAACTGACCAGGTGAATCCAGGTGAAAGCTATGATCCCTTATTGATGTCACTTGTAGATGAAGGGGACGAGACAGGTTATAGAATCATTTTTAATCCTTGATACAATTGAGACATGGATTGTGTATGTGTGTCATTCAGAGGGTGAATGAGCAAGACAAAATATATAAGTGCCTTTGAACGGGGTATGGTAGTAGGTGACATGCAACCTGTTTGTGTCATGAACTGCAACGCTGCTGGGTTTTTCAGGCTCATGGTCCACCACCCAATGGACATCCAGCCAACTTGACACAACTGTGGGAAGCATTGGAGTCAACATGGGCCAGCATCCCTGTGGAACACTTTCAACACCATGTAGAGTCCATGCCCTGATGAATTGAGGCTGTTTTTGAGGACAAAAGTGGGGGAGGGGTACTCAATATTAGAATGGTGTCCTTAATAATTTGTCCACTCAGTGTATAACCTGTAGGCTACACTGCTAAGTTAGAGTAATATTTAGTCCACTCAGTGTATAACCTATAGACTACACTGCTCAGTTAGAGTAATATTTAGTCCACTCAGTGTATAACCTATAGGCTACACTGCTCAGTTAGAGTAATATTTAGTCCACTCAGTGTATAACCTATAGGCTACACTGCTCAGTTAGAGTAATATCTAGTCCACTCAGTGTATAACCTATAGGCTACACTGCTCAGTTAGAGTAATATTTAGTCCACTCAGTGTATAACCTATAGGCTACACTGCTCAGTTAGAGTAATATCTAGTCCACTCAGTGTATAACCTATAGGCTACACTGCTCAGTTAGAGTAATATTTAGTCCACTCAGTGTATAACCTATAGACTACACTGCTCAGTTAGAGTAATATTTACTCCACTCAGTGTATAACCTATAGGCTACACTGCTCAGTTAGAGTAATATTTAGTCCACTCAGTGTATAACCTATAGACTACACTGCTCAGTTAGAGTAATATCTAGTCCACTCAGTGTATAACCTATAGACT
>NW_025548895.1:0-41490 GCF_905237065.1 Salmo salar
CACACACACACCCTGGTGCATACAGCTGTCCTGTCACGCTCCTCACACACACACCGATGCATACAGCTGTCCTGTCACGCTCTCACACACACACACCGATGCATACAGCTGTCCTGTCACGCTCTACACACACACGATGCATACAGCTGTCCTGTCACGCTCACACACACACCCGATGCTACAGCTGTCCTGTCACGCTCTCACACACACACGATGCTACAGCTGTCCTGTCACGCTCTCACACACACACCGATGCAACAGCTGTCCTGTCACGCTCTCACACACACACGATGCATACAGCTGTCCTGTCACGCTCTCACACACACACCCGATGCATACAGCTGTCCTGTCACGCTCTCACACACACACCCGATGCATACAGCTGTCCTGTCACGCTCTCACACACACACACGATGCATACAGCTGTCCTGTCACGCTCTCACACACACACGATGCATACAGCTGTCCTGTCACGCTCTCACACACACACCCGATGCACAGCTGTCCTGTCACGCTCTCACACACACACACCGATGCATACAGCTGTCCTGTCACGTCTCACACACACACCGATGCATACAGCTGTCCTGTCACGCTCTCACACACACACAACGATGCATACAGCTGTCCTGTCACGCTCTCACACACACACCGATGCATACAGCTGTCCTGTCACGCTCTCACACACACACCCGATGCGGCATACAGCTGTCCTGTCACGCTCTCACACACACACCCGATGCATACAGCTGTCCTGTCACGCTCTCACACACACACCCGATGCATACAGCTGTCCTGTCACGCCTCACACACACACCCGATGCATACAGCTGTCCTGTCACGCTCTCACACACACACCCGATGCATACAGCTGTCCTGTCACGCTCTCACACACACACCCGATGCATACAGCTGTCCTGTCACGCTCTCACACACACACCGATGCATACAGCTGTCCTGTCACGCTCTCCACACACACCCGATGCATACAGCTGTCCTGTCACGCCTCACACACACACCCGATGCATACAGCTGTCCTGTCACGCTCTCACACACACACCCGTGCATACAGCTGTCCTGTCACGCTCTCACACACACACACGATGCATACAGCTGTCCTGTCACGCTCTCACACACACACCCGATGCATACAGCTGTCCTGTCACGCTCTCACACACACACACCGATGCATACAGCTGTCCTGTCACGCTCTCACACACACACCGATGCATACAGCTGTCCTGTCACGCTCTCACACACACACACCGATGCATACAGCTGTCCTGTCACGCTCTCACACACACACCCGATGCATACAGCTGTCCTGTCACGCTCTCACACACACACACCGATGCATACAGCTGTCCTGTCACGCTCTCACACACACACACGATGCATACAGCTGTCCTGTCACGCCTCACACACACACCGATGCATACAGCTGTCCTGTCACGCTCTCACACACACACCCGATGCATACAGCTGTCCTGTCACGCTCTCACACACACACCGATGCATACAGCTGTCCTGTCACGCTCTCACACACACACCGATGCATACAGCTGTCCTGTCACGCTCTCACACACACACCCGATGCATACAGCTGTCCTGTCACGCTCTCACACACACACCCGATGCATACAGCTGTCCTGTCACGCTCTCACACACACACCCGATGCATACAGCTGTCCTGTCACGCCTCACACACACACCCGATCGCATACAGCTGTCCTGTCACGCTCTCACACACACACGATGCATACAGCTGTCCTGTCACGCTCTCACACACACACACGATGCATACAGCTGTCCTGTCACGCTCTCACATACACACACGATGCATACAGCTGTCCTGTCACGCTCTCACACACACACCCGATGCATACAGCTGTCCTGTCACGCTCTCACACACACACCCGATGCATACAGCTGTCCTGTCACGCTCTCACACACACACCCGATGCATACAGCTGTCCTGTCACGCTCTCACACACACACCCGATGCATACAGCTGTCCTGTCACGCTCTCACACACACACCCGATGCATACAGCTGTCCTGTCACGCTCTCACACACACACACCGATGCATACAGCTGTCCTGTCACGCTCTCACACACACACCCGATGCATACAGCTGTCCTGTCACGCTCTCACACACACACACGATGCATACAGCTGTCCTGTCACGCTCTCACACACACACCGATGCATACAGCTGTCCTGTCACGCTCTCACACACACACGATGCATACAGCTGTCCTGTCACGCTCTCACACACACACCGATGCATACAGCTGTCCTGTCACGCTCTCACACACACACCCGATGCATACAGCTGTCCTGTCACGCTCTCACACACACACCGATGCATACAGCTGTCCTGTCACGCTCTCACACACACACCGATGCATACAGCTGTCCTGTCACGCTCTCACACACACACCCGATGCATACAGCTGTCCTGTCACGCTCTCACACACACACCCGATGCATACAGCTGTCCTGTCACGCTCTCACACACACACCGATGCATACAGCTGTCCTGTCACGCTCTCACACACACACACCCGATGCATACAGCTGTCCTGTCACGCTCTCACACACACCACGATGCATACAGCTGTCCTGTCACGCTCTCACACACACACACGATGCATACAGCTGTCCTGTCACGCTCTCACACACACACCGATGCATACAGCTGTCCTGTCACGCTCTCACACACACACCCGATGCATACAGCTGTCCTGTCACGCTCTCACACACACACCCGATGCATACAGCTGTCCTGTCACGCTCTCACACACACACACCGATGCATACAGCTGTCCTGTCACGCTCTCACACACACACACCGATGCATACAGCTGTCCTGTCACGCTCTCACACACACACACGATGCATACAGCTGTCCTGTCACGCTCTCACACACACACCCGATGCATACAGCTGTCCTGTCACGCTCTCACACACACACCGATGCATACAGCTGTCCTGTCACGCTCTCACACACACACCGATGCATACAGCTGTCCTGTCACGCTCTCACACACACACCCGATGCATACAGCTGTCCTGTCACGCTCTCACACACACACCCGATGCATACAGCTGTCCTGTCACGCTCTCACACACACACCCGATGCATACAGCTGTCCTGTCACGCCTCACACACACACACCGATGCATACAGCTGTCCTGTCACGCTCTCACACACACACCCGATGCATACAGCTGTCCTGTCACGCTCTCACACACACACACGATGCATACAGCTGTCCTGTCACGCTCTCACACACACACACCGATGCATACAGCTGTCCTGTCACGCTCTCACACACACACACGATGCATACAGCTGTCCTGTCACGCTCTCACACACACACCCGATGCATACAGCTGTCCTGTCACGCTCTCACACACACACCCGATGCATACAGCTGTCCTGTCACGCTCTCACACACACACACGATGCATACAGCTGTCCTGTCACGCTCTCACACACACACCCGATGCATACAGCTGTCCTGTCACGCTCTCACACACACACCGATGCATACAGCTGTCCTGTCACGCTCTCACACACACACCCGATGCATACAGCTGTCCTGTCACGCTCTCACACACACAACGATGCATACAGCTGTCCTGTCACGCTCTCACACACACACCCGATGCATACAGCTGTCCTGTCACGCTCTCACACACACACACGATGCATACAGCTGTCCTGTCACGCTCTCACACACACACCCGATGCATACAGCTGTCCTGTCACGCTCTCACACACACACACGATGCATACAGCTGTCCTGTCACGCTCTCACACACACACCCGATGCATACAGCTGTCCTGTCACGCTCTCACACACACACCCGATGCATACAGCTGTCCTGTCACGCTCTCACACACACACCGATGCATACAGCTGTCCTGTCACGCTCTCACACACACACCCGATGCATACAGCTGTCCTGTCACGCTCTCACACACACACCCGATGCATACAGCTGTCCTGTCACGCTCTCACACACACACCCGATGCATACAGCTGTCCTGTCACGCTCTCACACACACACACGATGCATACAGCTGTCCTGTCACGCTCTCACACACACACACGATGCATACAGCTGTCCTGTCACGCTCTCACACACACACACGATGCATACAGCTGTCCTGTCACGCTCTCACACACACACACGATGCATACAGCTGTCCTGTCACGCTCTCACACACACACCCGATGCATACAGCTGTCCTGTCACGCTCTCACACACACACACGATGCATACAGCTGTCCTGTCACGCTCTCACACACACACCGATGCATACAGCTGTCCTGTCACGCTCTCACACACACACCGATGCATACAGCTGTCCTGTCACGCTCTCACACACACACCGATGCATACAGCTGTCCTGTCACGCTCTCACACACACACCGATGCATACAGCTGTCCTGTCACGCTCTCACACACACACACGATGCATACAGCTGTCCTGTCACGCTCTCACACACACACCCGATGCATACAGCTGTCCTGTCACGCTCTCACACACACACCGATGCATACAGCTGTCCTGTCACGCTCTCACATACACACCCGATGCATACAGCTGTCCTGTCACGCTCTCACACACACACCGATGCATACAGCTGTCCTGTCACGCTCTCACACACACACCGGTGCATACAGCTGTCCTGTCACGCTCTCACACACACACCGATGCATACAGCTGTCCTGTCACGCTCTCACACACACACCCGATGCATACAGCTGTCCTGTCACGCTCTCACACACACACCCGATGCATACAGCTGTCCTGTCACGCTCTCACACACACACACGATGCATACAGCTGTCCTGTCACGCTCTCACACACACACCCGATGCATACAGCTGTCCTGTCACGCTCTCACACACACACACGATGCATACAGCTGTCCTGTCACGCTCTCACACACACACACGATGCATACAGCTGTCCTGTCACGCTCTCACACACACACCGATGCATACAGCTGTCCTGTCACGCTCTCACACACACCCGTGCATACAGCTGTCCTGTCACGCTCTCACACACACACCCGATGCATACAGCTGTCCTGTCACGCTCTCACACACACACCCGATGCATACAGCTGTCCTGTCACGCTCTCACACACACACCCGATGCATACAGCTGTCCTGTCACGCTCTCACACACACACCGATGCATACAGCTGTCCTGTCACGCTCTCACACACACACCCGATGCATACAGCTGTCCTGTCACGCTCTCACACACACACCCGATGCATACAGCTGTCCTGTCACGCTCTCACACACACACCGATGCATACAGCTGTCCTGTCACGCTCTCACACACACACCGATGCATACAGCTGTCCTGTCACGCTCTCACACACACACCCGATGCATACAGCTGTCCTGTCACGCTCTCACACACACACCCGATGCATACAGCTGTCCTGTCACGCTCTCACACACACACCCGATGCATACAGCTGTCCTGTCACGCTCTCACACACACACCCGATGCATACAGCTGTCCTGTCACGCCTCACACACACACACGATGCATACAGCTGTCCTGTCACGCTCTCACACACACACCGATGCATACAGCTGTCCTGTCACGCTCTCACACACACACAGTCGATGCATACAGCTGTCCTGTCACGCTCTCACACACACACCCGATGCATACAGCTGTCCTGTCACGCTCTCACACACACACCCGATGCATACAGCTGTCCTGTCACGCTCTCACACACACACCGATGCATACAGCTGTCCTGTCACGCTCTCACACACACACCCGATGCATACAGCTGTCCTGTCACGCTCTCACACACACACACGATGCATACAGCTGTCCTGTCACGCTCTCACACACACACCCGATGCATACAGC
Source organism: Salmo salar (assembly GCF_905237065.1). Taxonomy (NCBI): domain Eukaryota; kingdom Metazoa; phylum Chordata; class Actinopteri; order Salmoniformes; family Salmonidae; genus Salmo; species Salmo salar. Next base: position 5,925 of record NW_025548895.1, read on the forward strand.
TGTCCTGTCACGCTCTCACACACACACACGATGCATACAGCTGTCCTGTCACGCTCTCACACACACACCGATGCATACAGCTGTCCTGTCACGCTCTCACACACACACCGATGCATACAGCTGTCCTGTCACGCTCTCACACACACACACGATGCATACAGCTGTCCTGTCACGCTCTCACACACACACCCGATGCATACAGCTGTCCTGTCACGCTCTCACACACACACACGATGCATACAGCTGTCCTGTCACGCTCTCACACACACACCCGATGCATACAGCTGTCCTGTCACGCTCTCACACACACACACGATGCATACAGCTGTCCTGTCACGCTCTCACATACACACACGATGCATACAGCTGTCCTGTCACGCTCTCACATACACACACGATGCATACAGCTGTCCTGTCACGCTCTCACACACACACCCGATGCATACAGCTGTCCTGTCACGCTCTCACATACACACACGATGCATACAGCTGTCCTGTCACGCTCTCACACACACACACGATGCATACAGCTGTCCTGTCACGCTCTCACACACACACACGATGCATACAGCTGTCCTGTCACGCTCTCACACACACACCGATGCATACAGCTGTCCTGTCACGCTCTCACACACACACCGATGCATACAGCTGTCCTGTCACGCTCTCACACACACACACGATGCATACAGCTGTCCTGTCACGCTCTCACATACACACACGATGCATACAGCTGTCCTGTCACGCTCTCACACACACACACGATGCATACAGCTGTCCTGTCACGCTCTCACACACACACACGATGCATACAGCTGTCCTGTCACGCTCTCACACACACACCCGATGCATACAGCTGTCCTGTCACGCCTCACACACACACACGATGCATACAGCTGTCCTGTCACGCTCTCACACACACACCCGATGCATACAGCTGTCCTGTCACGCTCTCACACACACACCGATGCATACAGCTGTCCTGTCACGCTCTCACACACACACACGATGCATACAGCTGTCCTGTCACGCTCTCACACACACACACGATGCATACAGCTGTCCTGTCACGCTCTCACACACACACACGATGCATACAGCTGTCCTGTCACGCTCTCACACACACACCCGATGCATGCAGCTGTCCTGTCACGCTCTCACACACACACACGATGCATACAGCTGTCCTGTCACGCTCTCACACACACACCCGATGCATACAGCTGTCCTGTCACGCTCTCACACACACACCCGATGCATACAGCTGTCCTGTCACGCTCTCACACACACACCCGATGCATACAGCTGTCCTGTCACGCTCTCACACACACACCCGATGCATACAGCTGTCCTGTCACGCTCTCACACACACACCCGATGCATACAGCTGTCCTGTCACGCTCTCACACACACACCCGATGCATACAGCTGTCCTGTCACGCTCTCACATACACACACGATGCATACAGCTGTCCTGTCACGCTCTCACACACACACACGATGCATACAGCTGTCCTGTCACGCTCTCACACACACACCCGATGCATACAGCTGTCCTGTCACGCTCTCACACACACACACGATGCATACAGCTGTCCTGTCACGCTCTCACATACACACACGATGCATACAGCTGTCCTGTCACGCTCTCACATACACACACGATGCATACAGCTGTCCTGTCACGCTCTCACACACACACCCGATGCATACAGCTGTCCTGTCACGCTCTCACATACACACACGATGCATACAGCTGTCCTGTCATGCTCTCACATACACACACGATGCATACAGCTGTCCTGTCATGCTCTCACATACACACCGATGCATACAGCTGTCCTGTCACGCTCTCACACACACACACGATGCATACAGCTGTCCTGTCACGCTCTCACACACACACACGATGCATACAGCTGTCCTGTCACGCTCTCACACACACACCGATGCATACAGCTGTCCTGTCACGCTCTCACACACACACACGATGCATACAGCTGTCCTGTCACGCTCTCACACACACACACGATGCATACAGCTGTCCTGTCACGCTCTCACACACACACACGATGCATACAGCTGTCCTGTCACGCTCTCACACACACACACGATGCATACAGCTGTCCTGTCACGCCTCACACACACACCCGATGCATACAGCTGTCCTGTCACGCTCTCACACACACACCCGATGCATACAGCTGTCCTGTCACGCTCTCACACACACACCCGATGCATACAGCTGTCCTGTCACGCTCTCACACACACACCGATGCATACAGCTGTCCTGTCACGCTCTCACACACACACCGATGCATACAGCTGTCCTGTCACGCTCTCACACACACACCGATGCATACAGCTGTCCTGTCACGCTCTCACACACACACACGATGCATACAGCTGTCCTGTCACGCTCTCACACACACACACGATGCATACAGCTGTCCTGTCACGCTCTCACACACACACCCGATGCATACAGCTGTCCTGTCACGCTCTCACACACACACACGATGCATACAGCTGTCCTGTCACGCTCTCACACACACACCGATGCGTACAGCTGTCCTGTCACGCTCTCACACACACACACGATGCATACAGCTGTCCTGTCACGCTCTCACACACACACCCGATGCATACAGCTGTCCTGTCACGCTCTCACACACACACACGATGCATACAGCTGTCCTGTCACGCCTCACACACACACGATGCATACAGCTGTCCTGTCACGCTCTCACACACACACCCGATGCATACAGCTGTCCTGTCACGCTCTCACACACACACACGATGCATACAGCTGTCCTGTCACGCTCTCACACACACACCGATGCATACAGCTGTCCTGTCACGCTCTCACACACACACCCGATGCATACAGCTGTCCTGTCACGCTCTCACACACACACCCGATGCATACAGCTGTCCTGTCACGCTCTCACACACACACCCGATGCATACAGCTGTCCTGTCACGCTCTCACACACACACCGATGCATACAGCTGTCCTGTCACGCTCTCACACACACACCCGATGCATACAGCTGTCCTGTCACGCTCTCACACACACACACGATGCATACAGCTGTCCTGTCACGCTCTCACACACACACCGATGCATACAGCTGTCCTGTCACGCTCTCACACACACACACGATGCATACAGCTGTCCTGTCACGCTCTCACACACACACCCGATGCATACAGCTGTCCTGTCACGCTCTCACACACACACCGATGCATACAGCTGTCCTGTCACGCTCTCACACACACACCCGATGCATACAGCTGTCCTGTCACGCTCTCACACACACACCCGATGCATACAGCTGTCCTGTCACGCTCTCACACACACACACGATGCATACAGCTGTCCTGTCACGCTCTCACACACACACACGATGCATACAGCTGTCCTGTCACGCCTCACACACACACCCGATGCATACAGCTGTCCTGTCACGCTCTCACACACACACCCGATGCATACAGCTGTCCTGTCACGCTCTCACATACACACACCGATGCATACAGCTGTCCTGTCACGCTCTCACACACACACACGATGCATACAGCTGTCCTGTCACGCTCTCACACACACACACGATGCATACAGCTGTCCTGTCACGCTCTCACATACACACCGATGCATACAGCTGTCCTGTCACGCTCTCACACACACACCCGATGCATACAGCTGTCCTGTCACGCTCTCACACACACACCGATGCATACAGCTGTCCTGTCACGCTCTCACACACACACCCGATGCATACAGCTGTCCTGTCACGCCTCACACACACACCCGATGCATACAGCTGTCCTGTCACGCTCTCACACACACACCGGTGCATACAGCTGTCCTGTCACGCTCTCACACACACACCCGATGCATACAGCTGTCCTGTCACGCTCTCACACACAACCGATGCATACAGCTGTCCTGTCACGCTCTCACATACACACCCGATGCATACAGCTGTCCTGTCACGCTCTCACACACACACCCGATGCATACAGCTGTCCTGTCACGCTCTCACACACACACCCGATGCATACAGCTGTCCTGTCACGCTCTCACACACACACCGATGCATACAGCTGTCCTGTCACGCTCTCACACACACACCCGATGCATACAGCTGTCCTGTCACGCTCTCACACACACACCCGATGCATACAGCTGTCCTGTCACGCTCTCACACACACACACGATGCATACAGCTGTCCTGTAACGCTCTCACACACACACGATGCATACAGCTGTCCTGTCACGCTCTCACACACACACGATGCATACAGCTGTCCTGTCACGCTCTCACACACACACACGATGCATACAGCTGTCCTGTCACGCTCTCACACACACACCCGATGCATACAGCTGTCCTGTCACGCTCTCACACACACACCCGATGCATACAGCTGTCCTGTCACGCTCTCACACACACACCGATGCATACAGCTGTCCTGTCACGCTCTCACACACACACCGATGCATACAGCTGTCCTGTCACGCTCTCACACACACACCCGATGCATACAGCTGTCCTGTCACGCTCTCACACACACACCCGATGCATACAGCTGTCCTGTCACGCTCTCACACACACACCGATGCATACAGCTGTCCTGTCACGCTCTCACACACACACCGATGCATACAGCTGTCCTGTCACGCTCTCACACACACACCCGATGCATACAGCTGTCCTGTCACGCTCTCACACACACACCCGATGCATACAGCTGTCCTGTCACGCTCTCACACACACACCCGATGCATACAGCTGTCCTGTCACGCTCTCACACACACACACCCGATGCATACAGCTGTCCTGTCACGCTCTCACACACACACACCCGATGCATACAGCTGTCCTGTCACGCTCTCACACACACACACCCGATGCATACAGCTGTCCTGTCACGCTCTCACACACACACACGATGCATACAGCTGTCCTGTCACGCTCTCACACACCTGTCCTCGCTCTAGCGCACACCAGGGCTTGACATTCAGGTACATTTGCCAGTAGCACACCAGGGCAGTACCAAGTGACAACTACTGGCTCGTGGGCGAGATCACAGGAGAAAGTTTAGGCAGGATTTTAATCATGGGTGATTTCATGTTTCATTTGAAGTCTGGGCAATTATATTATAGCCAACCATAAAATCCAGAAATGAGCCCAATAACATTGATGAAATGTCATGTCTTTAGGGCCTGTGATATGGTCCATATTGCAGGCATGATGACCTATAGCCTGATGCAACGGGGGGATACAATCAGCATGATGACCTATAGCCTGATGCAACGGGGGTTACAATCAGCATGATGACCTGTAGCCTGATGCAACGGGGGATACAATCAGCATGATGACCAGTAGTCTGATGCAACGGGGGATACAATCAGCATGATGACCTGTAGTCTGATGCAACGGGGGATACAATCAGCATGATGACCTGTAGTCTGATGCAACGGGGGGTTACAATCAGCATGATGACCTGTAGTCTGATGCAACGGGGGATACAATCAGCATGATGACCTGTAGCCTGATGCAACGGGGGTTACAATCAGCATGATGACCTGTAGTCTGATGCAACGGGGGATACAATCAGCATGATGACCTGTAGCCTGATGCAACGGGGGGATACAATCAGCATGATGACCTGTAGCCTGATGCAACGGGGTTACAATCAGCATGATGACCTGTAGTCTGATGCAACGGGGGTTACAATCAGCATGATGACCTGTAGCCTGATGCAACGGGGGTTACAATCAGCATGATGACCTGTAGCCTGATGCAACGGGGGATACAATCAGCATGATGACCTGTAGCCTGATGCAACGGGGGTTACAATCAGCATGATGACCTGTAGCCTGATGCAACGGGGGTTACAATCAGCATGATGACCTGTAGCCTGATGCAACGGGGGTTACAATCAGCATGATGACCTGTAGCCTGATGCAACGGGGGGATACAATCAGCATGATGACCTGTAGCCTGATGCAACGGGGGTTACAATCAGCATGATGACCTGTAGCCTGATGCAACGGGGGTTACAATCAGCATGATGACCTGTAGCCTGATGCAACGGGGTTACAATCAGCATGATGACCTGTAGCCTGATGCAACGGGGGTTACAATCAGCATGATGACCTGTAGCCTGATGCAACGGGGTTACAATCAGCATGATGACCTGTAGCCTGATGCAACGGGGGTTACAATCAGCATGATGACCTGTAGCCTGATGCAACGGGGGTTACAATCAGCATGATGACCTGTAGCCTGATGCAACGGGGTTACAATCAGCATGATGACCTGTAGCCTGATGCAACGGGGGGTTACAATCAGCATGATGACCTGTAGCCTGATGCAACGGGGGTTACAATCAGCATGATGACCTGTAGCCTGATGCAACGGGGGATACAATCAGCATGATGACCTGTAGTCTGATGCAAGAGCGGGTTATAATCAGCATGATGACCTGTAGCCTGATGCAACGGGGGGATACAATCAGCATGATGACCTGTAGCCTGATGCAACGGGGGGATACAATCAGCATGATGACCTGTAGCCTGATGCAACGGGGGATACAATCAGCATGATGACCTGTAGCCTGATGCAAGAGCGGGTTATAATCAGCATGATGACCTGTAGCCTGATGCAACGGGGGGATACAATCAGCATGATGACCTGTAGTCTGATGCAACGGGGGATACAATCAGCATGATGACCTGTAGTCTGATGCAACGGGGGTTACAATCAGCATGATGACCTGTAGTCTGATGCAACGGGGGTTACAATCAGCATGATGACCTGTAGTCTGATGCAACGGGGGATACAATCAGCATGATGACCTGTAGTCTGATGCAACGGGGGTTACAATCAGCATGATGACCTGTAGCCTGATGCAACGGGGGATACAATCAGCATGATGACCTGTAGCCTGATGCAACGGGGGATACAATCAGCATGATGACCTGTAGTCTGATGCAAGAGCGGGTTATAATCAGCATGATGACCTGTAGCCTGATGCAACGGGGGTTACAATCAGCATGATGACCTGTAGCCTGATGCAACGGGGGTTACAATCAGCATGATGACCTGTAGCCTGATGCAACGGGGTTACAATCAGCATGATGACCTGTAGTCTGATGCAACGGGGATACAATCAGCATGATGACCTGTAGCCTGATGCAACGGGGGTTACAATCAGCATGATGACCTGTAGCCTGATGCAACGGGGGGTTACAATCAGCATGATGACCTGTAGCCTGATGCAACGGGGGTTACAATCAGCATGATGACCTGTAGTCTGATGCAACGGGGGTTATAATCAGCATGATGACCTGTAGCCTGATGCAACGGGGGGTTACAATCAGCATGATGACCTGTAGCCTGATGCAACGGGGTTACAATCAGCATGATGACCTGTAGCCTGATGCAACGGGGGTTACAATCAGCATGATGACCTGTAGTCTGATGCAACGGGGATACAATCAGCATGATGACCTGTAGCCTGATGCAACGGGGGGTTACAATCAGCATGATGACCCGTAGCCTGATGCAACGGGGGTTACAATCAGCATGATGACCTGTAGCCTGATGCAACGGGGGTTACAATCAGCATGATGACCTGTAGTCTGATGCAACGGGGGATACAATCAGCATGATGACCTGTAGCCTGATGCAACGGGGGTTACAATCAGCATGATGACCTGTAGCCTGATGCAAGAGCGGGTTATAATCAGCATGATGACCTGTAGCCTGATGCAACGGGGGTTACAATCAGCATGATGACCTGTAGCCTGATGCAACGGGGGATACAATCAGCATGATGACCTGTAGTCTGATGCAACGGGGGGATACAATCAGCATGATGACCTGTAGCCTGATGCAACGGGGGTTACAATCAGCATGATGACCTGTAGCCTGATGCAACGGGGGATACAATCAGCATGATGACCTGTAGTCTGATGCAACGGGGGTTACAATCAGCATGATGACCTGTAGTCTGATGCAAGAGCGGGTTATAATCAGCATGATGACCTGTAGCCTGATGCAACGGGGGTTACAATCAGCATGATGACCTGTAGTCTGATGCAAGAGCGGGTTATAATCAGCATGATGACCTGTAGCCTGATGCAACGGGGGGATACAATCAGCATGATGACCTGTAGTCTGATGCAACGGGGGTATAATCAGCATGATGACCTGTAGCCTGATGCAACGGGGGGTTACAATCAGCATGATGACCTGTAGTCTGATGCAAGAGCGGGTTATAATCAGCATGATGACCTGTAGCCTGATGCAACGGGGGTTACAATCAGCATGATGACCTGTAGCCTGATGCAACGGGGGATACAATCAGCATGATGACCTGTAGTCTGATGCAACGGGGTTACAATCAGCATGATGACCTGTAGTCTGATGCAACGGGGGTTACAATCAGCATGATGACCTGTAGCCTGATGCAACGGGGGTTACAATCAGCATGATGACCTGTAGTCTGATGCAACGGGGGATACAATCAGCATGATGACCTGTAGCCTGATGCAACGGGGGATACAATCAGCATGATGACCTGTAGCCTGATGCAACGGGGGTTACAATCAGCATGATGACCTGTAGCCTGATGCAACGGGGGATACAATCAGCATGATGACCTGTAGTCTGATGCAACGGGGGGTTACAATCAGCATGATGACCTGTAGTCTGATGCAACGGGGGTTACAATCAGCATGATGACCTGTAGCCTGATGCAACGGGGGGATACAATCAGCATGATGACCTGTAGTCTGATGCAAGAGCGGGTTATAATCAGCATGATGACCTGTAGCCTGATGCAACGGGGGATACAATCAGCATGATGACCTGTAGTCTGATGCAAGAGCGGGTTATAATCAGCATTATTTACTGCATTATCACTGAACACCACACAGAGAAGGGACACACCACAGAGAAAAACGAAGGACTCGCACACGATGGACAGGCGCGTACACACACACAGACTGAGTTTAGTAAGTAGCCTTGTACGAGCCAGAACAGTACATAAGACAGGAACCCATCCTGTTTCTGTAGCATGAGGCAGCTTGTTTACCCAATTATCATTAGATATTTACCTTGTTTATAAATAGTTTAACTGTGTACATTTTAAAGGGAATGTAGGACCTACCGTATATGCATTTGAATGGCCGATGCGCTTCTCGCAGTTCCTTTTTGTCATGCCAGACACTCCTATTGTGAAACACTGCCAATTGAGTTGAGGAATAGATCCTACAGCTGTGGAAAGCTGGGATCCTCTTTTCAATAATTACCATCAAAACTGTTGTCTTTTCCCAAGATTGCATTTAGACATGTTGTCCAGTGACTAGGCTTATTGGAACACATCTTTCCACACATCACTCATCTGTGTAAGCAGTTGTGTGATCTTGCCACCATACAGTTGATATTTTGGGGCGGCAGGTAGCCTAGTGGTTAGAGCATTGGGCAAGTAACTGAAAGGTAGCTAGATCAAATCCCTGAGCTGATAAGAGAAAAAATTCTGGGTTTCTGCCCCTGAACAAGGGTTAGGGTTAGTTAACTCACTGTTCCCCGGTAGGCCGTCATTGTAAATAAGAATTTGTTCTTAACTGACTTGCCTAGTTAAATTAAAGTAATATTTAGCTCTATTTAATCAGTAAGGGATGTCAATGTCTTGACAGGAAAGCAGCTCCAGGTCCTCCAGATAATTATTTTCACATGTTAAAATGCATTTCCTGCAGTTCCACAGTTTGACATTATGCCTCTCTTGAAAGGTATTTTGAAAACGCAGTATAAGTGAAAATTTCTCTGCCCCATAGTTGGCTTCCTACATTAACACATTTTGCTGGCTTCCTACATTAACACATTTTGCTAACTTCCTGCATCATTATTTTGCTATGGTGCAGAGAAATTTGCATTTTCATGCTATTCTATATACACATTTTGTCATGAGTCTTGAGATATTTTGCCGTTTTTAAAGGGTAAGTTTACCTAAAACTCTAAATTTCCCAAGTGATTCCATACATGAACTAGTTAGGTGGACTCTGCCTTCTCTCCCTGGGGTCTATAGAACTGGCAAGCTGCCAAAATAAAAGGGTCACGTGACGTTTTTTGTGCACTAGCGCTGCTCCGTCGTCAGAGTGATTGAGAAACCTGTGAATTGTGGACAAATTCTTTGTTTTATTGAAAGGATACGGCCAAATGAGCTCTTAAAAAAATATATATAATAATCAAAAGTATTCTAGGTTTTGAGTGAGGAAATGTGTACTTTTCCACCTAAAGTGATTGGTATTATTTTGTGGCTGACTGCAATAACATTGGAGATGGGTAACAACTGTGCATGTGCTTTCAGTCCATGGCTTTAAGAATTCTAGGGAAGAAGGAACAAAATGTCGCAGTTTTTCTTAGTAAGAGACAGATGTGTGTAGTAGCCTAAGCACTTCATCATCGACGACTAAGAGTCAGAAATGCTGGGGAAAACGTAGAACTCTGACAGCTCTTGCTTCTGTATTCTCATGGGCTGGATATGCTGCTGCTCCAAAATGGAGGGTGCTGCAGAGGTATGTAGTTTCTCATTGCAGTTTGAGTGGATCTTATTGTGTTGTAACCATTGCACCATATCATGTAGACAGCCAGTTAGCAGATGTGCCCTGTCTTTATGACACGGGGTTGAGGAGATAACAGATAGTAATTGTGTCATCTTACATTGCAGAATACACAGAATAAAAGTTTTGCATTTAAATTATTTAGGGTCTTGTCTACTTGTTATCAATCTACAATGTCTGTGTTGGCCAGCCATGGTTTATTTGCATGGCATCATTTCATGCTTTTAACAACTCTATAGCCTTGCATGGAATGCATGGTCCCAGGAACCCCTGGTGTAGGCCTATTAGCATGGAATGCATGGTCCCAGGAACCCCCTGGTGTAGGCCTATTAGCATGGAATGCATGGTCCCAGGACCCCCTGGTGTAGGCCTATTAGCGTGGAATGCATGGCCCCAGGAGAACCCCCTGGTGTAGGCCTATTAGCGTGGAATGCATGGCCCCAGGAGAACCCCTGGTGTAGGCCTATTAGCGTGAATGCATGGCCCCAGGAGAACCCCCTGGTGTAGGCCTATTAGCGTGGAATGCATGGCCCCAGGAGAACCCCCCCTGGTGTAGGCCTATTAGCGTGGAATGCATGGCCCCAGGAGAACCCCCTGGTGTAGGCCTATTAGCGTGGAATGCATGGCCCCAGGAGAACCCCCTGGTGTAGGCCTATTAGCGTGGAATGCATGGCCCCAGGAGAACCCCCCTGGTGTAGGCCTATTAGCGTGGAATGCATGGCCCCAGGAGAACCCCCTGGTGTAGGCCTATTAGCATTTTTTGTCACTTGGCAGACGCTCTTATCCAGAGCGACTTACAGTAGAGTGCATACATTTTTTTAAATACTGGTCCCCTGTGGGAATCGAACCGACAACCCTGGCGTTGCAAGTGCCATGCTCTACCAACTGAGCTACAGTGGGCCTATTAGCGTGGAATGCATGGCCCCAGGAACCCCCCTGGTGTAGGCCTATTAGCGTGGCATGTATGGCCCCAGAAACCCCTTGGTGTAGGCCTATTAGCGTGGAATGCATGGTCCCAGGAACCCTTGGTGTAGGCCTATTAACGTGGCATGTATGGCCCCAGAAACCCCTTGGTGTAGGCCTATTAGCGTGGAATGCAAGGCCCCAGAAACCCCCTTGGTGTAGGCCTATTAGGTTGCAAGTAGTCTGGTCTATTGTGTATTCATAACCCCCACCTGTCCATAGTGGCCATGATTATCCTAATGATATAATTACTTTTTGCCCCATTGCCTTAACATTTTGCCCATAATACCTGGCTCCAGGAACCACCTGGGGTATATTGCCCATAATACCTGGCTCCAGGAACCACCTGGGGTATATTGCCCATAATACCTGGCCCCAGGAACCACCTGGGTATATTGCCCATAATACCTGGCTCCAGGAACCACCCGGGGTATATTGCCCATAATACCTGGCTCCAGGAACCACCTGGGGTATAAAAATACTATATGTGCATACAAGGAACGGACTTTTTCATTCAGCGCTTATTAATGGAAACATGCAACAATATCAAGCCTATCGCCTTCCAGTCAAAGGGCTATAGCCTGGTATTGAACATTCAACGGCTGTAATGAAGCAGCTTATAGAACATCATTTTCAAACATTTACCAAAATGCAAATCTCAGGACAACACTGTTGTAAACAGCTCACCTAATAGGAGGGGTTCTATATGTGACAGAGATGAGCATCTCCATTAGAAACTGAGGGGCATCTATTATCAACAACTAGGATGTGGTGCTAATATGACTAGGAGACAAGTACTGGGTAATGAATGACTACGTTTATTTTTATATCAAATAATTTCCTCCACGGTTCTATGGATGGATTTTGACTAGGCTCCTTTAGAAGCAAGGTAAGACTTGCCTTTTTATTTGAATTAAAGTAAAACAGCGTTCAAACAATTTATACTGCCTCCCGTTTCACAGTTCACAGTGGAGGGTGTCGTGGTGATGGCCTGCCTCCCGCTCACAGTGGAGGGTGTCGTGGTGATGGCCTGCCTCCCGCTCACAGTGGAGGGTGTCGTGGTGATGGCCTGCCTCCCGCTCACAGTGGAGGGTGTCGGGTGATGGCCTGCCTCCCGCTCACAGTGGAGGGTGTCGTGGTGATGGCCTGCCTCCCGCTCACAGTGGAGGGTGTCGTGGTGATGGCCTGCCTCCCGCTCACAGTGGAGGGCGTCGTGGTGATGGCCTGCCTCCCGCTCACAGTGGAGGGTGTCGTGGTGATGGCCTGCCTCCCGCTCACAGTGGAGGGCGTCGTGGTGATGGCCTGCCTCCCGCTCACAGTGGAGGGCGTCGTGGTGATGGCCTGCCTCCCGCTCACAGTGGAGGGTGTCGTGGTGATGGCCTGCCTCCCGCTCACAGTGGAGGGTGTCGTGGTGATGGCCTGCCTCCCGCTCACAGTGGAGGGTGTCGTGGTGATGGCCTGCCTCCCGCTCACAGTGGAGGGTGTCGTGGTGATGGCCTGCCTCCCGCTCACAGTGGAGGGTGTCGTGGTGATGGCCTGCCTCCCGCTCACAGTGGAGGGTGTCGTGGTGATGGCCTGCCTCCCGCTCACAGTGGAGGGTGTCGTGGTGATGGCCTGCCTCCCGCTCACAGTGGAGGGTGTCGTGGTGATGGCCTGCCTCCCGCTCACGGTGGAGGGTGTCGTGGTGATGGCCTGCCTCCCGCTCACAGTGGAGGGTGTCGTGGTGTTGGCCTGCCTCCCGCTCACAGTGGAGGGTGTCGTGGTGTTGGCCTGCCTCCCGCTCACAGTGGAGGGTGTCGTGGTGATGGCCTGCCTCCCGCTCACAGTGGAGGGTGTCGTGGTGATGGCCTGCCTACCGTTGACTAGCATACGCACTGGAATGGCGAATGGGAGGCTTTAATTACCAGTTAAGATTGCCCAACATACTACTTTATCTTGGCCATCAAGTCAACACACTATTGAATTTAGAATTGTTATTTGTTGCAAATGACTTGTCTTCCAAAAGGCTGTTTTACTCCAGGAGCATGTCTGTGAAGCTGCCGCTCACGCTGTCTGACAGGTGAAGGGCTATTCCGCTCCTCAGACTAGGTTCTGTATGCTGCAAGCCAATTTAATAAAATTAAACAATGCAAATTTACCTATGGACTGATTTAGCATGGTCAAATATATTTTCGGTGGCTAACTGATTAGCGGTTAACATCTCTATTTGTAACCCCTCCCCATGTCGATAGGGGCAATTTAATATCCTAACAATATAATTACTTTTAGCACAATGGCCATAACAAAAAACGTTTGACAGATTGTAAACATGTCACTTGACTTGTGTGTGTTAAAATGGGAGAAAAAAATATTTGTTTGAAAATGTGGGCAAGGAACTGCCACTGACTGGTACGTAAAGAAGTTGAAGGAATGGATAAACCCGTTTTGACATGATACCTCCTATTATAAAATGGATCAGGCATGTACATCACTGTGAAGATGTGTCTAGTGTAATATAAACCACATGTACATCACTGTGAAGACGTGTCTAGTGTAATATAATCCACCACATCACTGTGAAGACATGTCTAGTGTAATATAAACTACCACATCACTGTTAAGACATGTCTAGTGTAATATAAACTACCACATCACTGTGAAGACATGTCTAGTGTAATATAAACCACATGTACATCACTGTGAAGACATGTCTAGTGTAATATAAAACCACCACATCACTGTGAAGACATGTCTAGTGTAATATAAACCACATGTACATCACTGTGAAGATGTGTCTAGTGTAATATAATCCACCACATCACTGTGAAGACATGTCTAGTGTAATATAAACCACATGTACATCACTGTGAAGACATGTCTAGTGTAATATAAACCACCACATCACTGTGAAGACATGTCTAGTGTAATATAAACTACCACATCACTGTGAAGACATGTCTAGTGTAATATAAACCACCACATCACTGTGAAGACATGTCTAGTGTAATATAAACCACCACATCACTGTGAAGACATGTCTAGTGTAATATAAACCACCACATCACTGTGAAGACATGTCTAGTGTAATATAAACCACCACATCACTGTGAAGACATGTCTAGTGTAATATAAACCACCACATCACCGTGAAGACATGTCTAGTGTAATATAAACCACCACATCACTGTGAAGACATGTCTAGTGTAATATAAAACCACCACATCACTGTGAAGACATGTCTAGTGTAATATAAACCACCACATCACTGTGAAGACATGTCTAGTGTAATATAAACCACATGTACATCACTGTGAAGACATGCTCTAGTGTAATATAAACCACCACATCACTGTGAAGACATGTCTAGTGTAATATAAACTACCACATCACTGTGAAGACATGTCTAGTGTAATATAAACCACCACATCACTGTGAAGACATGTCTAGTGTAATATAAACCACCACATCACTGTGAAGATGTGTCTAGTGTAATATAAACCACATGTACATCACTGTGAAGACATGTCTAGTGTAATATAAACCACCACATCACTGTGAAGACATGTCTAGTGTAATATAAACCACCACATCACTGTGAAGACATGTCTAGTGTAATATAAACCACATGTACATCACTGTGAAGACATGTCTAGTGTAATATAAACCACCACATCACTGTGAAGACATGTCTAGTGTAATATAAAACCACCACATCACTGTGAAGACATGTCTAGTGTAATATAAACCACCACATCACTGTGAAGACATGTCTAGTGTAATATAAACCACATGTACATCACTGTGAAGACATGTCTAGTGTAATATAAACCACATGTACATCACTGTGAAGACATGTCTAGTGTAATATAAACCACCACATCACTGTGAAGACATGTCTAGTGTAATATAAACCACCACATCACTGTGAAGACATGTCTAGTGTAATATAAACCACATGTACATCACTGTGAAGACATGTCTAGTGTAATATAAACCACCACATCACTGTGAAGACATGTCTAGTGTAATATAAACCACCACATCACTGTGAAGACATGTCTAGTGTAATATAAACCACATGTACATCACTGTGAAGACATGTCTAGTGTAATATAAACCACCACATCACTGTGAAGACATGTCTAGTGTAATATAAACTACCACATCACTGTGAAGACATGTCTAGTGTAATATAAACCACATGTACATCACTGTGAAGACATGTCTAGTGTAATATAAAACCACATGTACATCACTGTGAAGACATGTCTAGTGTAATATAAACCACCACATCACTGTGAAGACATGTCTAGTGTAATATAAAACCACCACATCACTGTGAAGACATGTCTAGTGTAATATAAACCACCACATCACTGTGAAGACGTGTCTAGTGTAATATAAACCACCACATGTACATCACTGTGAAGACATGCTCTAGTGTAATATAAACCACATGTACATCACTGTGAAGACATGTCTAGTGTAATATAAACCACATGTACATCACTGTGAAGACATGTCTAGTGTAATATAAACCACCACATCACTGTGAAGACGTGTCCAGTGTAATATAAACCACCACATCACTGTGAAGACATGTCTAGTGTAATATAAACCACATGTACATCACTGTGAAGACATGTCTAGTGTAATATAAACCACCACATCACTGTGAAGACATGTCTAGTGTAATATAAACCACCACATCACTGTGAAGACATGTCTAGTGTAATATAAACCACCACATCACTGTGAAGACATGTCTAGTGTAATATAAACCACCACATCACTGTGAAGACATGTCTAGTGTAATATAAACCACCACATCACTGTGAAGACATGTCTAGTGTAATATAAACCACCACATCACTGTGAAGACATGTCTAGTGTAATATAAACCACCACATCACTGTGAAGACATGTCTAGTGTAATATAAACCACCACATCACTGTGAAGACGTGTCTAGTGTAATATAAACCACATGTACATCACTGTGAAGACATGTCTAGTGTAATATAAACCACCACATCACTGTGAAGACATGTCTAGTGTAATATAAACCACCACATCACTGTGAAGACATGTCTAGTGTAATATAAACCACCACATCACTGTGAAGACATGTCTAGTGTAATATAAAACCACATGTACATCACTGGAAGACATGTCTAGTGTAATATAAACTACCACATCACTGTGAAGACATGTCTAGTGTAATATAAACCACCACATCACTGTGAAGACATGTCTAGGTAATATAAACCACCACATCACTGTGAAGACATGTCTAGTGTAATACAAACCACCACATCACTGTGAAGACATGTCTAGTGTAATATAAAACCACCACATCACTGTGAAGACATGTCTAGTGTAATATAAACCACATGTACATCACTGTGAAGACATGTCTAGTGTAATATAAACCACCACATCACTGTGAAGACATGTCTAGTGTAATATAAACCACCACATCACTGTGAAGACGTGTCTAGTGTAATATAAACCACCACATCACTGTGAAGACATGTCTAGTGTAATATAAACCACATGTACATCACTGTGAAGACATGTCTAGTGTAATATAAACCACATGTACATCACTGTGAAGACATGTCTAGTGTAATATAAACCACCACATCACTGTGAAGACATGTCTAGTGTAATATAAACCACCACATCACTGTGAAGACATGTCTAGTGTAATATAAACTACCACATCACTGTGAAGACATGTCTAGTGTAATATAAACCACATGTACATCACTGTGAAGACATGTCTAGTGTAATATAAACCACATGTACATCACTGTGAAGACATGTCTAGTGTAATATAAACCACCACATCACTGTGAAGACATGTCTAGTGTAATATAAACCACCCACATCACTGTGAAGACATGTCCAGTGTAATATAAACCACCACATCACAGTGAAGACATGTCTAGTGTAATATAAACCACATGTACATCACTGTGAAGACATGTCTAGTGTAATATAAACCACCACATCACTGTGAAGACATGTCTAGTGTAATATAAACCACATGTACATCACTGGGAAGACATGTCTAGTGTAATATAAACCACCACATCACTGTGAAGACATGTCTAGTGTAATATAAACCACCACATCACTGTGAAGACATGTCTAGTGTAATATAAACCACATGTACATCACTGTGAAGACATGTCTAGTGTAATATAAACCACCACATCACTGTGAAGACGTGTCTAGTGTAATATAAACCACATGTACATCACTGTGAAGACATGTCTAGTGTAATATAAACCACCACATCACTGTGAAGACATGTCTAGTGTAATATAAACCACCACATCACTGTGAAGACATGTCTAGTGTAATATAAACCACCACATCACTGTGAAGACATGTCTAGTGTAATATAAACCACCACATCACTGTGAAGACATGTCTAGTGTAATATAAACCACCACATCACTGTGAAGACATGCCTAGTGTAATATAAACCACCACATCACTGTGAAGACATGTCTAGTGTAATATAAACCACATGTACATCACTGTGAAGACATGTCTAGTGTAATATAAACTACCACATCACTGTGAAGACATGTCTAGTGTAATATAAACCACTACATCACTGTGAAGACGTGTCTAGTGTAATATAAACCACCACATCACTGTGAAGACATGTCTAGTGTAATATAAACCACATGTACATCACTGTGAAGACATGTCTAGTGTAATATAAAACCACCACATCACTGTGAAGACATGTCTAGTGTAATATAAACCACCACATCACTGTGAAGACATGTCTAGTGTAATATAAACTACCACATCACTGTGAAGACATGTCTAGTGTAATATAAACCACCACATCACTGTGAAGACATGTCTAGTGTAATATAAACCACCACATCACTGTGAAGACATGTCTAGTGTAATATAAACCACCACATCACTGTGAAGACGTGTCTAGTGTAATATAAACTACCACATCACTGTGAAGACGTGTCTAGTGTAATATAAACCACCACATCACTGTGAAGACATGTCTAGTGTAATATAAACCACCACATCACTGTGAAGACATGTCTAGTGTAATATAAACCACCACATCACTGTGAAGACATGTCTAGTGTAATATAAACTACCACATCACTGTGAAGACATGTCTAGTGTAATATAAACCACATGTACATCACTGTGAAGACATGTCTAGTGTAATATAAAACCACATGTACATCACTGTGAAGACATGTCTAGTGTAATATAAACCACCACATCACTGTGAAGACATGTCTAGTGTAATATAAACCACCACATCACTGTGAAGACATGTCTAGTGTAATATAAACCACCACATCACTGTGAAGACGTGTCTAGTGTAATATAAACCACCACATGTACATCAAATCAAATCAAATCAAATTTATTTTTTATATAGCCCTTCGTGACATCAGCTGATATTCTCAAAGTGCTGTACAGAAACCCAGCCTAAAACCCCCAAACAGCAAGCAAAGCATGTGAAAGAAGCACGGTGGCTAGGAAAAACTCCCTAGGAAAAACTCCCTAGAAAGGCCAAAAACCTAGGAAGAAACCTAGAGAGGAACCAGGCTATGAGGGGTGGCCAGTCCTCTTCTGGCTGTGCAGGGTGGATATTAAAAACAGAACATGGTCAAAATGTTAAAATGTTAAAATGTTCATAAATGACCAGCATGGTCAAATAATAATAATCATAGTAGTTGTCGAGGTGCAACAAGCACGTCCGTGAACAGGTCAGGGTTCCATAGCCGCAGGCAGAACAGTTGAAACTGGAGCAGCAGCACGGCCAGGTGGACTGGGGACAGCAAGGAGTCATCATACCAGGTAGTCCTGAGGCATGGTCCTAGGGCTCAGGTCCTCCGAGAGAAAGACAGAAAGAGAGAAAGAGAGAATTAGAGAGAGCATATTTAAATACACACAGGACATCGGATAAGACAAGAGAAATACCGATGTAAAGATGAAGCCCCGAACACATAAACTACTGCAGCATAAATATGGAGTGAGACAGAGATCAGAAGATACTGAGGCCCATCCGATGAACCCGACAGGGCCAAACAGGCAGGATATAACCCCACCCACTTTGACAAAGCACAGCCCCCACATACTAGAGGGAGATGCTGTCTCCAACCACCAACTTACGTCCTAAGACAAGGCCGAGTATAGCACAAATGATGGACAACGAAGGGGGCAACCCAGACAGGAAGACAAGGATAACCACCATGAACCCTCCCATGGAGGCATGGAAGAACAAGTAGGCCAGTGACTCAGCCTCTGCAAAAGGGTTAGAGGCAGAGAATCCAGGGAAAGAGGGGAACCAAGGCAGAGACAGCAAGGGGTGTTGCTCCAGCCTTTCCGCTCACCTTCACACCCCGGGCCAGACATACTTAATCATAGGACCTACGGGAAGAGATAAGCTAAAAGACTAAAGGTTGAGACTGAGTTGGTCTCACATTGGTAGGCAGACCATTCCAAAAAATGGAGCTTATAGGAGAAAGCACCTCCAGCCGCTTGCTAGAAATTCTAGGGAAAATAGGAGGATGGTTGTGACCGTAGCGAGGTGTAGAGAGAGGACCAAATCGGAAAGATAGGTAGGAGGAAGCCCATGTAATGCTTTTGTAGGTTAGCAGCAAAACTGAAATCAGCCCCTGCCTTAAGAGGAAGCCAGTGTAGGGAGGCATAAACACTGGAGTAAATATGATCAAATTTTTGGTTTACAGGATTCTAGCAATGTGATTTAGAATAACGGGAAGTTATTTAGGTTAGTAGCCGGAAAGTAGGTATTGCAGCAGTAGGAAGTAAAAAGAATTATTTTTGGACAGAAAATTTGATGAAAAAAGCCTTGAAACAGTCTTGATATCACTGTGAAGACATGTCTAGTGTAATATAAACCACAGTACATCACTGTGAAGACATGTCTAGTGTAATATAAACCACAGTACATCACTGTGAAGACATGTCTAGTGTAATATAAACCACCACATCACTGTGAAGACGTGTCTAGTGTAATATAAACCACCACATCACTGTGAAGACATGTCTAGTGTAATATAAACCACAGCACATCACTGTCGAAGACATGTCTAGTGTAATATAAACCACCACATCACTGTGAAGACATGTCTAGTGTAATATAAACCACCACATCACTGTGAAGACATGTCTAGTGTAATATAAACCACCACATCACTGTGAAGACATGTCTAGTGTAATATAAACCACATGTACATCACTGTGAAGACATGTCTAGTGTAATATAAACCACATGTACATCACTGTGAAGACATGTCTAGTGTAATATAAACCACATCACATCACTGTGAAGACATGTCTAGTGTAATATAAACCACCACATCACTGTGAAGACATGTCTAGTGTAATATAAACCACATCACATCACTGTGAAGACATGTCTAGTGTAATATAAACCACCACATCACTGTGAAGACGTGTCTAGTGTAATATAAACCACATGTACATCACTGTGAAGACGTGTCTAGTGTAATATAAAACCACACACATCACTGTGAAGACATGTCTAGTGTAATATAAACCACCACATCACTGTGAAGACATGTCTAGTGTAATATAAACCACCACATCACTGTGAAGACATGTCTAGTGTAATATAAAACCACTGTACATCACTGTGAAGACATGTCTAGTGTAATATAAACCACCACATCACTGTGAAGACATGTCTAGTGTAATATAAACCACCACATCACTGTGAAGACATGTCTAGTGTAATATAAACCACCACATCACTGTGAAGACATGTCTAGTGTAATATAAACCACATGCACATCACTGTGAAGACATGTCTAGTGTAATATAAACCACCACATCACTTGTGAAGACATGTCTAGTGTAATATAAACCACCACATCACTGTGAAGACATGTCTAGTGTAATATAAAACCACCACATCACTGTGAAGACATGTCTAGTGTAATATAAACCACCACATCACTGTGAAGACATGTCTAGTGTAATATAAACCACCACATCACTGTGAAGACATGTCTAGTGTAATATAAACCACGTACATCACTGTGAAGACATGTCTAGTGTAATATAAACCACATGTACATCACTGTGAAGAGCATGTCTAGTGTAATATAAACCACCACATCACTGTGAAGACATGTCTAGTGTAATATAAACCACATGCACATCACTGTGAAGACATGTCTAGTGTAATATAAACCACCACATCACTGTGAAGACATGTCTAGTGTAATATAAACCACAGTACATCACTGTGAAGACATGTCTAGTGTAATATAAACCACAGCACATCACTGTGAAGACATGTCTAGTGTAATATAAACCACCACATCACTGTGAAGACATGTCTAGTGTAATATAAACCACGCACATCACTGTGAAGACATGTCTAGTGTAATATAAACCACCACATCACTGTGAAGACATGTCTAGTGTAATATAAACCACATGTACATCACTGGAAGACATGTCTAGTGTAATATAAACCACTACATCACTGTGAAGACATGTCTAGTGTAATATAAACCACAGCACATCACTGTGAAGACGTGTCTAGTGTAATATAAACCACCACATCACTGTGAAGACATGTCTAGTGTAATATAAACCACCACATCACTGTGAAGACATGTCTAGTGTAATATAAACCACATACATCACTGTGAAGACGTGTCTAGTGTAATATAAACCAACCACATCACTGTGAAGACGTGTCTAGTGTAATATAAACCACTACATCACTGTGAAGACATGTCTAGTGTAATATAAACCACCACATCACTGTGAAGACATGTCTAGTGTAATATAAACCACCACATCACTGTGAAGACATGTCTAGTGTAATATAAACCACCACATCACTGTGAAGACATGTCTAGTGTAATATAAACCACCACATCACTGTGAAGACATGTCTAGTGTAATATAAACCACATGCACATCACTGTGAAGACATGTCTAGTGTAATATAAACCACCACATCACTGTGAAGACATGTCTAGTGTAATATAAACCACATGTACATCACTGTGAAGACATGTCTAGTGTAATATAAACCACTTACATCACTGTGAAGACATGTCTAGTGTAATATAAACCACCACATCACTGTGAAGACGTGTCTAGTGTAATATAAACCACTACATCACTGTAGAAGACATGTCTAGTGTAATATAAACCACAGCACATCACTGTGAAGACGATGTCTAGTGTAATATAAACCACATGCACATCACTGTGAAGACATGTCTAGTGTAATATAAACCACCACATCACTGTGAAGACATGTCTAGTGTAATATAAACCACAGCACATCACTGTGAAGACATGTCTAGTGTAATATAAACCACAGCACATCACTGTGAAGACATGTCTAGTGTAATATAAACCACCGACATCACTGTGAAGACATGTCTAGTGTAATATAAACCACACACATCACTGTGAAGACATGTCTAGTCTGTAATAAAACCACCACATCACTGTGAAGACATGTCTAGTGTAATATAAACCACCACATCACTGTGAAGACATGTCTAGTGTAATATAAACCACCACATCACTGTGAAGACATGTCTAGTGTAATATAAACCACGCACATCACTGTGAAGACGTGTCTAGTGTAATATAAACCACACACATCACTGTGAAGACATGTCTAGTGTAATATAAACCACATGTACATCACTGTGAAGACATGTCTAGTGTAATATAAACCACACACATCACTGTGAAGACATGTCTAGTGTAATATAAACCACCACATCACTGTGAAGACATGTCTAGTGTAATATAAACCACACATCACTGTGAAGACATGTCTAGTGTAATATAAAACCACCACATCACTGTGAAGACGTGTCTAGTGTAATATAAACTACCACATCACTGTGAAGACATGTCTAGTGTAATATAAACCACCACATCACTGTGAAGACATGTCTAGTGTAATATAAACCACCACATCACTGTGAAGACATGTCTAGTGTAATATAAACCACATGTACATCACTGTGAAGACGTGTCTAGTGTAATATAAACTACCACATCACTGTGAAGACATGTCTAGTGTAATATAAACCACCACATCACTGTGAAGACGTGTCTAGTGTAATATAAACCAACATCACTGTGAAGACATGTCTAGTGTAATATAAACCACTACATCACTGTGAAGACATGTCTAGTGTAATATAAACCACCACATCACTGTGAAGACATGTCTAGTGTAATATAAACCACATGTACATCACTGTGAAGACATGTCTAGTGTAATATAAACCACCACATCACTGTGAAGACATGTCTAGTGTAATATAAACCACATGTACATCACTGTGAAGACATGGCTCTAGTGTAATATAAACCACCACATCACTGTGAAGACATGTCTAGTGTAATATAAACCACCACATCACTGTGAAGACATGTCTAGTGTAATATAAACCACCACATCACTGTGAAGACATGTCTAGTGTAATATAAACCACATGTACATCACTGTGAAGACATGGTCTAGTGTAATATAAACCACCTACATCACTGTGAAGACATGTCTAGTGTAATATAAACCACCACATCACTGTGAAGACATGTCTAGTGTAATATAAACCACACATCACTGTGAAGACATGTCTAGTGTAATATAAACCACGCACATCACTGTGAAGACATGTCTAGTGTAATATAAACCACCACATCACTGTGAAGACGTGTCTAGTGTAATATAAACCACCACATCACTGTGAAGACGTGTCTAGTGTAATATAAACCACCACATCACTGTGAAGACATGTCTAGTGTAATATAAACCACCACATCACTGTGAAGACATGTCTAGTGTAATATAAACCACGCACATCACTGTGAAGACATGTCTAGTGTAATATAAACCACCACATCACTGTGAAGACATGTCTAGTGTAATATAAACCACATGCACATCACTGTGAAGACATGTCTAGTGTAATATAAACCACCACATCACTGTGAAGACATGTCTAGTGTAATATAAACCACCTGTACATCACTGTGAAGACATGTCTAGTGTAATATAAACCACATGCATCACTGTGAAGACATGTCTAGTGTAATATAAACCACCTACATCACTGTGAAGACATGTCTAGTGTAATATAAACCACGCACATCACTGTGAAGACGTGTCTAGTGTAATATAAACCACATGCACATCACTGTGAAGACATGTCTAGTGTAATATAAACCACCACATCACTGTGAAGACATGTCTAGTGTAATATAAACCACATGCACATCACTGTGAAGACATGTCTAGTGTAATATAAACCACTACATCACTGTGAAGACATGTCTAGTGTAATATAAACCACCACATCACTGTGAAGACATGTCTAGTGTAATATAAACCACATGTACATCACTGTGAAGACATGTCTAGTGTAATATAAACCACCACATCACTGTGAAGACGTGTCTAGTGTAATATAAACCACTGCACATCACTGTGAAGACGTGTCTAGTGTAATATAAACCACCACATCACTGTGAAGACATGTCTAGTGTAATATAAACCACATGTACATCACTGTGAAGACATGTCTAGTGTAATATAAACCACCACATCACTGTGAAGACATGTCTAGTGTAATATAAACCACCACATCACTGTGAAGACATGTCTAGTGTAATATAAACCACATGTACATCACTGTGAAGACATGTCTAGTGTAATATAAACCACATGTACATCACTGTGAAGACATGTCTAGTGTAATATAAACCACTGCACATCACTGTGAAGACGTGTCTAGTGTAATATAAACCACGCACATCACTGTGAAGACATGTCTAGTGTAATATAAACCACCACATCACTGTGAAGACATGTCTAGTGTAATATAAACCACATGTACATCACTGTGAAGACATGTCTAGTGTAATATAAACCACCACATCACTGTGAAGACATGTCTAGTGTAATATAAACCACACACATCACTGTGAAGACATGTCTAGTGTAATATAAACCACATGTACATCACTGTGAAGACATGTCTAGTGTAATATAAACCACCACATCACTGTAGAAGACATGTCTAGTGTAATATAAACCACCCACATCACTGTGAAGACATGTCTAGTGTAATATAAACCACCACATCACTGTGAAGACATGTCTAGTGTAATATAAACCACATACATCACTGTGAAGACATGTCTAGTGTAATATAAACCACCACATCACTGTGAAGACATGTCTAGTGTAATATAAACCACATGCACATCACTGTGAAGACATGTCTAGTGTAATATAAACCACATGTACATCACTGTGAAGACATGTCTAGTGTAATATAAACCACCACATCACTGTGAAGACATGTCTAGTGTAATATAAACCACCACATCACTGTGAAGACATGTCTAGTGTAATATAAACCACCACATCACTGTGAAGACATGTCTAGTGTAATATAAACCACCACATCACTGTGAAGACATGTCTAGTGTAATATAAACCACCACATCACTGTGAAGACATGTCTAGTGTAATATAAACCACATGTACATCACTGTGAAGACGTGTCCAGTGTAATATAAACCACCACATCACTGTGAAGACATGTCTAGTGTAATATAAACCACAGCACATCACTGTGAAGACATGTCTAGTGTAATATAAACCACCACATCACTGTGAAGACATGTCTAGTGTAATATAAACCACTCACATCACTGTGAAGACATGTCTAGTGTAATATAAACCACACACATCACTGTGAAGACATGTCTAGTGTAATATAAACCACCACATCACTGTGAAGACATGTCTAGTGTAATATAAACCACTGCACATCACTGTGAAGACATGTCTAGTGTAATATAAACCACCACATCACTGTGAAGACATGTCTAGTGTAATATAAACCACCACATCACTGTGAAGACATGTCTAGTGTAATATAAACCACCACATCACTGTGAAGACATGTCTAGTGTAATATAAACCACCACATCACTGTGAAGACATGTCTAGTGTAATATAAACCACCACATCACTGTGAAGACATGTCTAGTGTAATATAAACCACTGCACATCACTGTGAAGACATGTCTAGTGTAATATAAACCACATGCACATCACTGTGAAGACATGTCTAGTGTAATATAAACCACCACATCACTGTGAAGACATGTCTAGTGTAATATAAACCACATGCACATCACTGTGAAGACATGTCTAGTGTAATATAAACCACCACATCACTGTGAAGACATGTCTAGTGTAATATAAACCACAGTACATCACTGTGAAGACATGTCTAGTGTAATATAAACCACCACATCACTGTGAAGACATGTCTAGTGTAATATAAACCACCACATCACTGTGAAGAACATGTCTAGTGTAATATAAACCACCACATCACTGTGAAGACATGTCTAGTGTAATATAAACCACATGCACATCACTGTGAAGACATGTCTAGTGTAATATAAACCACCACATCACTGTGAAGACATGTCTAGTGTAATATAAACCACCACATCACTGTGAAGACGTGTCTAGTGTAATATAAACCACCACATCACTGTGAAGACATGTCTAGTGTAATATAAACCACATGTACATCACTGTGAAGACATGTCTAGTGTAATATAAACCACCACATCACTGTGAAGACATGTCTAGTGTAATATAAACCACATTACATCACTGTGAAGACATGTCTAGTGTAATATAAAACCACCACATCACTGTGAAGACATGTCTAGTGTAATATAAACCACCACATCACTGTGAAGACATGTCTAGTGTAATATAAACCACATGTACATCACTGTGAAGACATGTCTAGTGTAATATAAACCACCACATCACTGTGAAGACGATGTCTAGTGTAATATAAACCACGTACATCACTGTGAAGACATGTCTAGTGTAATATAAACCACCACATCACTGTGAAGACATGTCTAGTGTAATATAAACCACCACATCACTGTGAAGACATGTCTAGTGTAATATAAACCACCCACATCACTGTGAAGACATGTCTAGTGTAATATAAACCACGCACATCACTGTGAAGACATGTCTAGTGTAATATAAACCACATGTACATCACTGTGAAGACGTGTCTAGTGTAATATAAACCACATGCACATCACTGTGAAGACATGTCTAGTGTAATATAAACCACATGTACATCACTGTGAAGACATGTCTAGTGTAATATAAACCACAGCACATCACTGTGAAGACATGTCTAGTGTAATATAAACCACATGTACATCACTGTGAAGACATGTCTAGTGTAATATAAACCACCACATCACTGTGAAGACATGTCTAGTGTAATATAAACCACACATCACTGTGAAGACATGTCTAGTGTAATATAAACCACACACATCACTGTGAAGACATGTCTAGTGTAATATAAACCACCACATCACTGTGAAGACATGTCTAGTGTAATATAAAACCACCACATCACTGTGAAGACATGTCTAGTGTAATATAAACCACCACATCACTGTGAAGACATGTCTAGTGTAATATAAACCACATGTACATCACTGTGAAGACATGTCTAGTGTAATATAAACCACCACATCACTGTGAAGACATGTCTAGTGTAATATAAACCACCACATCACTGTGAAGACATGTCTAGTGTAATATAAACCACATACATCACTGTGAAGACATGTCTAGTGTAATATAAACCACTACATCACTGTGAAGACATGTCTAGTGTAATATAAACCACCACATCACTGTGAAGACATGTCTAGTGTAATATAAACCACCACATCACTGTGAAGACATGTCTAGTGTAATATAAACCACATCACATCACTGTGAAGACATGTCTAGTGTAATATAAACCACATGCACATCACTGTGAAGACATGTCTAGTGTAATATAAACCACTCACATCACTGTGAAGACATGTCTAGTGTAATATAAACCACATGTACATCACTGTGAAGACATGTCTAGTGTAATATAAACCACCACATCACTGTGAAGACGTGTCTAGTGTAATATAAACCACGCACATCACTGTGAAGACATGTCTAGTGTAATATAAACCACCACATCACTGTGAAGACATGTCTAGTGTAATATAAACCACCACATCACTGTGAAGACATGTCTAGTGTAATATAAACCACCACATCACTGTGAAGACATGTCTAGTGTAATATAAACCACAGTACATCACTGTGAAGACATGTCTAGTGTAATATAAACCACCACATCACTGTGAAGACATGTCTAGTGTAATATAAACCACACACATCACTGTGAAGACATGTCTAGTGTAATATAAACCACCACATCACTGTGAAGACGTGTCTAGTGTAATATAAACCACCACATCACTGTGAAGACATGTCTAGTGTAATATAAACCACATCACATCACTGTGAAGACATGTCTAGTGTAATATAAACCACCACATCACTGTGAAGACATGTCTAGTGTAATATAAACCACTACATCACTGTGAAGACATGTCTAGTGTAATATAAACCACATGCACATCACTGTGAAGACATGTCTAGTGTAATATAAACCACCACATCACTGTGAGAGACATGTCTAGTGTAATATAAACCACCACATCACTGTGAAGACATGTCTAGTGTAATATAAACCACGCACATCACTGTGAAGACATGTCTAGTGTAATATAAACCACACACATCACTGTGAAGACATGTCTAGTGTAATATAAACCACATGTACATCACTGTGAAGACATGTCTAGTGTAATATAAACCACGTACATCACTGTGAAGACATGTCTAGTGTAATATAAACCACCACATCACTGTGAAGACATGTCTAGTGTAATATAAACCACACATCACTGTGAAGACATGTCTAGTGTAATATAAACCACCACATCACTGTGAAGACATGTCTAGTGTAATATAAACCACCACATCACTGTGAAGACATGTCTAGTGTAATATAAACCACGTACATCACTGTGAAGACATGTCTAGTGTAATATAAACCAAGTACATCACTGTGAAGACATGTCTAGTGTAATATAAACCACACACATCACTGTTGAAGACATGTCTGAGTGTAATATAAACCACACGTACATCACTGTGAAGACATGTCTAGTGTAATATAAACCACCACATCACTGTGAAGACGTGTCTAGTGTAATATAAACCACTGCACATCACTGTGAAGACATGTCTAGTGTAATATAAACCACCACATCACTGTGAAGACATGTCTAGTGTAATATAAACCACATCACATCACTGTGAAGACATGTCTAGTGTAATATAAACCACCACATCACTGTGAAGACATGTCTAGTGTAATATAAACCACATGTACATCACTGTGAAGACATGTCTGAAGTGTAATATAAACCACTGCACATCACTGTGAAGACATGTCTAGTGTAATATAAACCACCACATCACTGTGAAGACATGTCTAGTGTAATATAAACCACCACATCACTGTGAAGACATGTCTAGTGTAATATAAACCACACATCACTGTGAAGACATGTCTAGTGTAATATAAACTACACATCACTGTGAAGACATGTCTAGGTAATATAAACCACTCACATCACTGTGAGACATGTCTAGTGTAATATAAACCACTCACATCACTGTGAAGACGTATGTCTAGTGTAATATAAACCACCACATCACTGTGAAGACATGTCTAGTGTAATATAAACCACCACATCACTGTGAAGACTGTCTAGTGTAATATAAACCACATGCACATCACTGTGAAGACATGTCTAGTGTAATATAAACCACCACATCACTGTGAAGACATGTCTAGTGTAATATAAACCACACATCACTGTGAAGACATGTCTAGTGTAATATAAACCATACATCACTGTGAAGACATGTCTAGTGTAATATAAACCACACACATCACTGTGAAGACATGTCTAGTGTAATATAAACCACCACATCACTGTGAAGACATGTCTAGTGTAATATAAACCACACACATCACTGTGAAGACGTGTCTAGTGTAATATAAACCACATGTACATCACTCGTGAAGACATGTCTAGTGTAATATAAACCACACACATCACTGTGAAGACATGTCTAGTGTAATATAAACCACTACATCACTGTGAAGACATGTCTAGTGTAATATAAAAACACCACATCACAGGAAGACATGTCTGAGTGTAATATAAACCACCACATCACTGTGAAGACATGTCTAGTGTAATATAAACCACCACATCACTGTGAAGACATGTCTAGTGTAATATAAAACCACCACATCACTGTGAAGACATGTCTAGTGTAATATAAACTACCACATCACTGTGAAGACATGTCTAGTGTAATATAAACTACTTACATCACTGCTGAAGACATGTCTAGTGTTCGAATAAACCACATGTACATCAACTGTGAAGACATGTCTAGTGTAATATAAAACCATGTACATCACTGTGAAGACATGTCTAGTGTAATATAAACCACCCCATCACTGTGGAGACATGCTCTAGTGTAATATAAACCACCACATCACTGTGAAGACATGTCTAGTGTAATATAAACCACTAGA
This sequence comes from Salmo salar, assembly GCF_905237065.1. Classification (NCBI taxonomy): domain Eukaryota; kingdom Metazoa; phylum Chordata; class Actinopteri; order Salmoniformes; family Salmonidae; genus Salmo; species Salmo salar. The sequence continues at coordinate 37,141 of NW_025548895.1, forward strand.
CATCACTGTGAAGACATGTCTGAAATTAATATAAACCACCACATCACTGTGAAGACATGTCTAGTGTAATATAAACCACCACATCACTGTGAAGACATGTCTAGTGTAATATAAACCACCACATCACTGTGAAGACATGTCTATGTAATATAAACCACCACATCACTGTGAAGACATGTCTAGTGTAATATAAACCACATGTACATCACTGTGAAGACATGTCTAGTGTAATATAAACCACATGTACATCACTGTGAAGACATGTCTAGTGTAATATAAACCACCACATCACTGTGAAGACGTGTCTAGTGTAATATAAACCACCATACATCATGTGAAGACATGTCTAGTGTAATATAAACCACCACATCACTGTGAAGACATGTCTAGTGTAATATAAACCACCACATCACTGTGAAGACATGTCTAGTGTAATATAAACCACCACATCACTGTGAAGACATGTCTAGTGTAATATAAACCCATGTACATCACTGGAAGACATGTCTAGTGTAATATAAACCACCACATCACTGTGAAGACGTCTAGTGTAATATAAACCACACATCACTGTGAAGACATGTCTAGTGTAATATAAACCACATGTACATCACTGTGAAGACATGTCTAGTGTAATATAAACCACATGTACATCACTGTGAAGACTCTAGTGTAATATAAACCACCACATCACTGTGAAGACGTGTCTAGTGTAATATAAACCACCACATCACTGTGAAGACATGTCTAGTGTAATATAAACCACCACATCACTGTGAAGACATGTCTAGTGTAATATAAACCACCACATCACTGTGAAGACAGTTGTCTAGTGTAATATAAACCACCACATCACTGTGAAGACATGTCTAGTGTAATATAAAACCACCACACATCACTGTGAAGACATGTCTAGTGTAATATAAACCACATGTACATCACTGTGAAGACATGTCTAGTGTAATATAACCCACCACATCACTGTGAAGACATGTCTAGTGTAATATAAACCACCAAGATCACTTTTGCGAAGACATGTCTGAGTGTAATATGTTAAACCACCACATCACTAAATGTCTAGTGTAATATAAACCACATGCACATCACTGTGAAGACATGTCTAGTGTAATATAAACCAACACCATGCTGTAGCGAAGACATATCTAGTGTAATATAAAACCTCATCACTGTGAAGACGTGTCTGGTGTAATGTAAACCACATGTACATCATAACTTAAGAGAGACATATCTGAGTGTCATCTATAAAGCCCACCACATCACTGTGAAACTATGTCTAGTGTAATATCAAACCACATCACATCACTGTGAGACATTCTCAGTGTAATATAAACCACCACATCACTCATGTCTAGGTAATATAAACCATCCATCATCACTGTAAGACGTGTCTAGTGAAATATAAACCACTCTTACATCACTTGAAGACGTGTCTAGTGTAATATAAACCACACACATCACAGCTAGAGAACGTGTCCTAGTGTAATATAAACCACATCACATCACCGTTAAGACAGCTGTCTCAGTGTAGTATAAACCACATCACATCACTGTGAGGACATGTCTAGTGTAATACAAACCACATCACATCACTATGAAACGTGTCAAGCGTAATGCTACTGGAAGCCACATCACATCACTGTGAACTATCTCCCAGTGTAATATAAACCACCATGCATCTGAGAAGACACAGTATACTAGTGTAATACTCGACCACGTAGTACATCACTGTAGCAGACATTATCGGGTATATTCTCAAGAAGAAGCCACCACATCACTGTGAAGACATGTCTGAGTGTAATATGAAACCACATACATACATCCTTTCCTGTGAGGGAGACATATCTAGTGTAAAATGCAAACCACACCACATCACTGCAAGAGACACATATCTAGTGTAATCTCTCGGAAACCACACCATCCTGTGAGACATGTCTAGTGTAATGCTCAAACCACCACATCACTGAGAACACATGTCTAGTGTAATAGAAACCACCACATCACTGCTTAAGACGTATCTAGTGTAATGATCAAACCACAGCTCACATCACTGTCCCCAGCAAGACATGTCTCTGGTGTATATTATAAACCACCACATCACTGTAGAAGACATGCTCATAGTGTAATATAAACCACCACATCACACACAGGAAGACATATCTGAGTGTAATATACTAAGCCACACCACATCATACACGGGAAACATTCCAGTGTAATACTCGACCATCGCCATCACTGTAGGAGCGCATGTCTAGTGTATTATAAACCACAACATCACTGTGAAGACATATCTGAGTGTAATATAAACCACATATGCACCTCACTGTGAAGACATGTCTCTAGTGTAATGCTCAAACCACCACGCATCACTGTGAAGACATGTCTGGTGTAATATGGAAACCACTGTACTCTAGTCCACCACCAGCATTGAGACATGTCTAGTGTAATATAGGAAGCCCACATAGCACATCACTGTCAAGAGACGTGTCTGGAGGTGTAATATAAGCCACCACATCACTATGAAGAGGCGTGTCTAGTAGATATAACCACACATCACTCATGAAGACGTGTCTAGTGTAAATATAAACCACACACACATGTACATCACTGTAAGACGTGTCTAGTGTAATATAACCAATAACTCACATCACTGCCAAGACGTCTGGTGTAAATATAAACCACCCATGTGAACATCTAGTGAACTGTGAAGCGTGTCTAGTGTAAATACTCTAAACCACCATCACTGCTGAAGACGTGTCTTAGTGTAAATATATAGCCCGCACCACATCACTGTAGACATGTCACCTAGTGTAATATAAACCACATCACTGTGAAGTGATATCTGAGTATAACAATATAAACCACCACATCACTGTGAAGACATGTCTGAGTGTAATATAAACCACATGTACATCACTGTGAAGACGTGTCTGGTGTAATATAAACCTTACCCACATCACTGTGAAGGAACATGTACAAGTGTAATATAAACTACCACCACTTTTTGGACCTGGTTAGAAGACCACTCCCAGGATGAACTTATAGCCACACAGACTTTTGGGCTGCACACATACAACACACTCCACACTAACGTGTGTGTTTAGATTTTTTAGCTGCACAGCCAAATTGTCTTCACTTTTCTCTCTGGGTGGAGTGGAGGTTCAATGTTCCATTTTTACTTATCATTATAAAAGTAACTTAATACTGCTTTATTGGATCCATTTGCATGGATATTCTTTATTTTTTGCAGTCACCTGTACTATTTTACTGACACACCACACACACATCACAGGCTGGGCGCAGGACATACCTGAGTCCTGGGAGTCTTCTGCTTCCACTGAAAACTAGGGGTAGACCATAAGGAGACTGGAATGACGGCATGATAACGGATGATGGAGGAGACTGGACCTTCTGGACCCATTGTCTCATTGTGGCTGGAACCATCAAAAGCAGCTGCAATGTAAAGACCAGTCTGAGCTATCTGGGATGACCACTATAGATCACCAGGTGGATTTGAGAATCTGGAGCAGCAGTCATGTGCTTGGAACAGTTTGCTTTTTCACAATATGACTACAAGTTATGTTTTACGATGTTTTTCAAGTTCAATGTAGCTAGGCCTATATATCCTATTCCAGCCAATAAAATATACCAAAAAGATTGTGATTAATGTGGAAACATACACCACACTGCGTTTGGGGCTAGTAATATAAAAAGAAAAACCCAGAACAAGTCCAGCTCATAGGGTTTTGCGATCAGAGATCATTCGAAAGTAAAGGAGATCAAGTTTACGGCTACGGTACTTACTTACACATAGGATAACTGTATCCATTTTTTTTTTTTTTTAGTTCAGCTGGAGGAGAATGGACTAACTATCCATTTACAGTTCCAGCCCAGAATGGATAAATATCCATTTTAGTTCCGGCTAGAATGGATAACTTTATCATTTTTTTCCCAGTTCTTAGCTGAAATGAATGAGCCTATCCATTAGTTCTTGGCTTAGATGGATGTATCACATTTAGTTCAGCTAAGAATGGATAACTATCCATTTAGTTCAGCTGAACTGGATAACTATCCATTTAGTTCAGCACAGACCTGGATAACTACTAGTCCATTTGGTTCAAGCTAGAGAAATGGATATTAACCTATCCATTTAGTTCAGCTGACTAGGAGAAGTGGATAACTTATCCATTTAGCGGATTTCAGCTAGACTGGATAACTGTCCATTTAGTTCGGCTGAGAGAGAAGCTGGATAACTATCCATTTTAGTTTAGCTAGACTGGATAACTTATCCATTTAGTTCAGCTGGAAGTAAGGATAACGCTATCATTTTTT